>NW_028281230.1:0-300000 GCF_059751285.1 Brachycentrus maculatus
TCAATTATCCCTTCTTTAGCCTTAAATTTATTTCTTTTATCTTCGTTTTTAACTATGTCATAAAATGATTTTCCTCACATTCGTCTGAGAAAGCGCGAAATAAATTGGAAACTATTTATGTTATTCATTAAAAGAAGAAGCTCATTTTTTCCATTTTATCATTTGCTTATTTTGATTTATTTTCCAGCATTTCCATTGGTCGACACACCACATGACGAGCGTGGACTGCGAAGAGCACAGTCCTCTGGCACATCACCACCGGCGGTCTCGACCGAGAGTGAACTCGGCCATCTTCGTCTCCAACGACTCCTCGGGCTTCGCCGGGTTCGACGCCGGGGACTTCTTGCGTCGCTACGGCTCCCAGTCGAAGCTGTGCCGGAAAGCGAGGTCAGGTCGGGTTTCAAACATTGAAATCATTATTTATTTATTTGTACTTGTATTTATTTTGATTAGCAGTGACAGGGATATTGTAAGCTTTTAAACGTAAATTGACAGTAAAATCGGGATGCAATTCTGTTTCATATTTCAAGAAATTACACATCTTGGTTTTTAAAAAATTGCTTCTCAAGAGAAGGTCTGTCAGGAAGCCTAGATGCTTCTGTATCAGATCTGGGAATGTGGTGGGACAGCTTTTAATATATTTATGAACTGATCTAATTTTTTAATACTATACACATATTTATTTTTCTCCTCACCTTTATCCGCAACCAATTATGCATTAGGCATTGTATCATTACTTACATCGTGGGCTTTAGGTACCAGTTCAGGGTTACACAACATTCAATGCAACAAAAACAATTTCTCATAATATAAATGTATATTTATAAATATATATATATATATATATATATATATATATATATATATATATATATATATATATATATATATATATATATATATATATATATATATATATATATATATATATATATATATATATATATATATATATATATATATATATATATATATATATATATATATATATATATATATATATATATATATATATATATATATATAAATATACATATATATATATATATATATATATATATATATATATATATATATATATATATATATATATATATATATATATATATATATATATATATATATATATATATATATATATATATATATATATATTATGAGAAATGGTCATCTAATAAAATTTTACATTTAAATGACCTCCTTTTTTGTATCCTCAAAAAGACATTCCAAGAAGAGAAACTTATGAAAAAAAAAATAACAGTGTTGCTGATTTTTTTCAAATACTGTATTAAATACTAAAGATACCTATTTCAATTTAATACTATACTCTTAGATCTAAATTGTGGCTAATTAGACTCGAACAAGAAATAAGACCGCGAAGCCAACCATGGGACCATAATCCGACTCAAAACATTGGATATTTCAATTGTCGTAGTCTAAAAATGTTTCCTGTGCCATGTTATGTATGTAATCCGTTTTCATAATGGAATTTTCACCCGTTTCTTGCCTACGTGTAGCCTGGGAGGAATTCTTTGCATAAAACTTTATGCTGGTAACTTTTATAGAATTCTTTATGTACAATTTGTCAGCGATATAAATGTTTGGGTGGAACGTGATGGGTCCATTGATTTCCCTACAGAGAACAACTTTCTTTGACCTTAGCATTGTATGATATTAATAAAAAATATATCTTTGGTCTACGTGTTTCCGATGTCACACGTTTTGAATAAATTAAATGAAATTTTGTGAGAGACTCCCGCACTTAGAAATGAAACTTCTTAGGTTTAAGGAACAGTTGATTTTATTTATTTCTCTCTTTGCATTTTGTGACGACTTTATTATTTCAGAACAAAAAAAATGGTTTAGTGGAATTCAATTGAAGAAAATTTTCCTTTAATATTGTCTATTAAAAGTATTGTTTACTTTGTGGTATAGTTATATATCACTCTTCTTATCATTCATAATTTGCTTTATTTAATACCACATTTAAAAAACATAAATTCGCTTCAATAAGTTCACCCTTAAAAGACTTTTTTCAAATAAACTGGCGTCGTGGGTTCAATTCCGGCCAAGTGCAAAATAAATTCATGAAAGATCAATTTTTTTATTGGTCTGGGAATTTGTGGTGTATTTTTCATATTCACCTTCCCTATCCTTACTATCCTACCTGCAGACAAGCCTCTAATAGAGGCTTTGCGGGTTATTCCTTTTTTTTTTTTTTAAATATTTTTATACATATATATATATATATATATATATATATATATATATATATATATATATATATATATATATATATATATATATATATATATATATATATATATATATATATATATATATATATATATATATAAATATATATATATTTATATATATATGTATATATATATATATAAATATATATATATATATATATATATATATATATATATATATATATATATATATATATATATATATATATATATATATATATATATATATATATATATATATATATATATATATATATATATATATATATATATATATATATATATATATATATATATATATATATATATATATATATATATATATATATATATATATATATATATATATATATATATATATTTCTAGTGATTTTTTATCACGATTTTACAACCCCTATGGCTATGATTTTAATTTAATTTAATTTCTAACTAACTAATATACAATCACGCCGCTTCTCCGTAGGAGTAGGCAGTGAGAATAGAACGCCATACCGCTCTGTCTTTGTAAATTTCTTCCCCTTTTAAACATTGATGCATCTCTATATACCAATTGCCAATTATTTCCACTCCTGACCTAACTACATTCAAGTGTTTAACATACCTAATCATACCAAGGTTTTCTTGGTCTTCCTCTGCTCGTGTTTCCAACAACATTAGCTTTACAAATTTATTTTACCGTTCTTTCTTCTCTCGTTAGTTCCACATGCCCAAACCATCTTTCTTGATTTTAACAATGATGCGTATTTCCTTGAAATTAATTTAAAAATGATTTTTCGATTAATTAATATCTATGCTTAACGTTTTCTAACATTGAATCAGCTATTTTTGGTAAAACGGTTTCAGTATTCTTTATATTAATATCAAACGATGATGCAGTATTATTTGGTGCAGTCATGTATGCATAACTGCAGTCGGGAAAAGGGGAAAAGACCTGACAAAACCAGACACATCAAAGTAATATTAGGTAGCGAAGAATCAGTTTGCTCAGAAATTAACAATTTCTATTATTCTTTTTCTACTTTCCCCCTTCACCCTTTCCGCACACAATGGTGGATAGGGCACTGCATCATATAAACGGAGTGCTATCTTGATCGTTAACACGTGAATGTAAGGTGATCAGCCCTCCACTTCCGGTACCAGTTTTGGATAATATTGAATAAGTATTACAGTGAAAAATCACTTTTATTTATCTGACCCCACCTGGGAATCGAACTCGGGACCTCCGGTACGGTAGCCAAGCTTGCTGACTATTACAACACGGAGGCAGATAATGTCTAGTATAAGAAAAACATATATCGCTCACTCCTTTCAAGAACGTCATAAATCAAAAAACTTTATTTTTCAGGAGAACGTTTTTAAAGTTTAAAAATATAATACAATGTACTAAAAATAAATATCAAGCCACTAACTGATCTTTTTAGTCAAAACCTGAAGGTTTTTTCTCCATTTAAAACATATTTAGGATAATTAAAAAACAATTAAACAACACCTTCTTTTCCAAATGCAAAACAACACTTTCTGCCCTGTAGCGGGTAAATATTAAATTAAAACTATGCCTCTTTTGCTGGGATACAGAACATTTTCTGGGCATTCCGAAAACATGCACAAATGAAAATTGACAATTTTTGTTTTATGACGTTCTTGAAAGGAGTGAGCGATATCATAGAAAAAAACCTTAAATCATCAAACATTACCATACACAAGGATAGAGCTTAAAAAATAAAGTATTTTATGAAATTAAAAACCTAACGTGCGGTAAATGATTTATGATCGATGTTCGAAGGGTGATGAACGAAAAAATGCAAGGATGATATAAGCATTATCGATAAAATTAAGAAAGGTGTATTGAGATGGTTTGGGCATAGGAATCGAATGAGCGAAGAAAGAACGTTTAAACAAATTTATGAGGCTAATGTAATTAGAAATAGAAACAGCGGAAGATAGAGGAAAACTTGACAATATCAAATATATCAAATACTTGAAAGTAGTCGCAGGAGTCGGAATAATTGGCGGGTATGTATGAGGAGATACAAGGATGTGGGAGAGGCGAAGATTGATATGGCATTCTATTTTCTCTACCTACCCCTGTGGAAAAGTGGCGTGATGGTTTGTTGGTTTTATAAATACTCCTTTTAAATGTTTAAATAAAATTGTATGTACAACCATTTAAATCGTTTTCTCCTTTCTAAATAAAATGTGGGTTACATTTTAAAACGTCATTTGAAGGCTTTAATATCGCTTCTCTTTATAGCTGCGTCCTTTCTCTCTTGTAATCAAATCCGCCTTTGCTGGCGATTGAGAGATTTCTTAACTTAGTTTGTTTTAGTGCAGAGCTTTTAACTCGATAACTTTGGAATGTTCCGTTCTGCCGCGCGTTCGTTTGCGAGCAGAAATTGACTAAAATCAATTGTGTAAATAAAACCTTGTGTGTTTTGCTTAAGCGAATAAGTATTCCATGCAAATAGTACTTGCCTTGAACGTGTAGTCACAGGGTTGTTAATGTGGAAACACTTTACACACATACACAAATATATATATATATATATATATATATATATATATATATATATATATATATATATATATATATATATATATATATATATATATATATATATATATATATATATATATATATATATATATATATATATATATATATTTATATATACATATATAAATATAAGTTTTGTGAACAAGTATTTGGACACAACATTTTGAGTGTGTCCAAATACTTGTTCAGAAAATCTGGATTATCTCCAATTACAGGAGTCATTTTCATATTATTTTTTGACATCTCATCAAAGATGAAGAAGAATATGGAAGTCTGGGCATTTACGGGGCTTACGACTAAATGGCTTAATCCAGGATTCGGATCTCACATACTAATATAAGAGTTTCTGCTTAGTAAAAAGCTTCTTTACATCTCACCAATAGATGTCTCTAGTGAAGTTCTAGTGATTCATGAACAAGGTTTCTAAATTGGTTCATATATATAGAACTTCCAAGAATTTGAGTAGTGTGGTTGTCTATATATATATATATATATATATATATATATATATATATATATATATATATATATATATATATATATATATATATATATATATATATAAAAATAAAAACTCCACTGAGTATGAATCGGTTAAAGAAGTGTACAAGGAATGTAAAATGAAAGTTAAGCATGCGGTGAGTGAACGAAAACGTATGTTGAAAAAGGAAGAAGGAGTAAAAATGACAAAAAATTTCCAAGAAAATATTAAAATATTCTGGAAAGAAGTCAAAAACTCCCGAAATCTAAACGTGAATGGATGTATGAAATCGATTGCAGCGAAAGACGGAAAAATGGTGACGAATGAAAAAGATATAAAAGAGAGATGGAAAGAGTATTTCGAGGAGGTGTATGAAACGCATGCAATTAATAATAACAGCATGTGTGTCGTAAATACACTTCCTAGAATATGTGTGGATGATGATTCAGGAGAGATAGGTATGGAAGAAATTGTGAATGCCTCAAAGTCCCTAAAAAATGGAAAAGCTGTAGGATTCGATAATTTTGCTGCAGAATACATCAAGAATGGTGGCAAAATAGTTCTCACATGGTTACATAGGCTCTTTAACCGGTGTCTAGAGGAGAATTATACTCCCGTCGATTGGAGAAGGGCAGTTATAATGCCTCTTTACAAGGGGAAAGGATCTAGGGTGGAATGTGGAAACTATAGAGCAATCAGTCTATTGAGTGCTGTTGGTAAAATGTATGGACGAATCCTCATAGAAAGGGTAAGAACCATAACTAAGGATAAAGTGTGGGATGTTCAGAGTGGCTTTATGAATGGGAGAGGATGTACGGATCAAATTTTTGCCTTGCGCGATATAACAGAAAAGTTTTTGGGAAAGAACCAAAAGCTTTTCTGCGCATTTGTGGATTTGCAAAAAGCGTATGACCGCGTTGATAGAATGAAGTTATGGAAGGTGTTATCTGAGTATGGAGTAAGCAGTAAACTCGTCCAGGGCATTGCATCCTTGTACGAGGATAGCACTGCATGCATTAGGGTAAATGGCTCTTTTTCATCCTGGTTTGACATCTCTAAAGGTGTAAAACAGGGATGTGTAATGTCGCCTTGGCTGTTTAATCTATACATGGATAACTGCATGAAAGAGCTGAAAGGTTTGAATATTGGAGCAAGAATGAATAATTTGACCGTTTGTTGCCTTTTATATGCTGACGACGCTGTTCTTCTTGCCGATAGCAAAGAAGACCTGCAAACGTTGGTGACAAAAGTGTATAATGTGTGCAAGGAAAGTGATTTATTGATGAATGTTAGCAAATCCAAAATCATGGTTTTTGAAAGAGATGAATGTAGATCTGAGTGTGAAATATTGGTAAATGGGGAGATTTTGGAACAGGTAGATGATTTCATATATTTGGGTAGTATGTTTTCTAGGGATGGAAAGATTGATAAAGACATAGAAAGGAGAGTGAATGCTGGGAACAGAGTGAATGGTGCACTAAAATCAGTTTTAGCAAATAAAAATCTATCAGCGGAAGCTAAACTGGCAGTACACAATGGAGTTCTGGTTCCAACCCTTATGTATGGAAGCGAAGCATGGAGTTGGCAAAAGAAGGATGAAAGCAGACTGAATGCAGTCGAAATGCGATCCCTCAGACGAATGTGTGGCAAAACGATGTTTGATAGATGTTCGAATGATGAAATAAGGAAAGAATGTAAGGCTGAGATAAGCATTATCGATAAAATTAAGAAAAGTGTGTTGAGATGGTTTGGACATGTGGAGCGTATGAGCGAAGAAAGAACGGTTAAACAAATTTATGGAGCGAATGTAGTTGGAAAAAGAAGCAGAGGACGACCGAGGAAAACTTGGCACAATCAGGTATGTCAAATACTTGAAAGCGGCCGGGTCAGGAGTCGTAATAATCGTCGGGTATGTATGAGGAGATGCATGAATGTAGAAGAGGCAAAGAATGTTTGCAAAGACAGAGTGGTGTGGCGTTCGATTCTCTCTGCCTACCCCTGCGGGGAAGCGGCGTGATGGTTAGTTAGTTAGTTTTTTATATATATATATATATATACATATAATAAGTGAACGTATCGATGGTCCGATTTTGACTTCCGAAATAACGTATAATGTACCTGGCTACCGTACCCCACACACGTCACAATCTTTATTCAGAGTACCTGTCCTTCGAACTAATTATGCGCGGAGTTCACCTATGTTTCGTATGGCTAGTGAGTACAACTCATGTTTTAGCCAAGTTGACATTTTTAATTGCGGAATATCTGTGTTGAAAAGTCGAATGGTGAGCATATTATCCTCTCAGGATCTTTAAAAACTATGCTTCTCAGCATTGTTTGTATGTCCCTACTAGAATCAACATCACACACACACACACACACACACACACATACATTCATTCATTTACTAGATCTATACCAAATATTTTGTACTAATCTTTATGTTTCTGTGGTTAACTTTAATTGGCTTGTTCAATGTATATCTTTTAATTGTTTTGTTTTACATATGTTGCTGTTGTTAACCCAAATTAAAAAATAAAATAAAATAAAAATATACATGCATGGCATGTTCGTGCAGCAGACAAAAGCCTTTTTTGATTTTTATTTATTTCAGCAGCACTTAGATTTACGTGTCCCATTCCCATTGTCTACGATGCTTTTACATGAACATTTAATGTCAAATTTTTCAATGAATCTTCAGTTAAACCATGCTGGTACGTAGTTCTAAAAATGTATAATGTCACGCGATATACATATTTGTATGATGCAATATATGAAATATAACATAACACGAAGTATTTTTCAATATTCTCCCCGTAATTCTTTGTGATAACAAATGAGAATTTAATATTCCGTTATACCAGAGTGAAAAACAAAATTCATTTACTTTTGAGTCTAAAAAGTTGAGACGCTTGTAAATTAAAATAAATATAATATTTTTTCCAAGAAGTCATGACTTACATTCTTTTATTATAATAACTTTTGTTCTTATTTTTTTGTAAAGTCTTTTGATCTCACTTTCTTTTATTAATTTTAATAAAGCTTATAAAATATGCCACAATGTATCAGCAAAAAAAACATTTAAATAATGATGTCTTATAATTCAAAACATTTTCTTTTATTCCTCTGATTAAAATTCATTTTTGGTAACTTGTCGCCATCAAATATGATTTTTCTCTTAACTCAACACGGTTGAAGATTTTCATTGATGTTGAGATATCCATAAAAATCTTAATATATTCGTAGAGGACCATATTCAATATTAGATAAATCTTAAAAACCCATTTAAACAATTTGGAAAATAATTAAATGGAGAGATTTTGGAACAGGTAGATGATTTCGTGTATTTGGGTAGTATGTTTTCTAGGGATGGAAAGATTGATAAAGACATAGAAAGGAGAGTGAATGCTGGGAACAAAGTGAATGGTGCACTGAAATCAGTTATAGCAAATAAAAACCTATCAGCGGAAGCTAAACTGGCAGTGCACAACGGAGTCCTGGTTCCAACTCTAATGTATGGAAGTGAAACATGGAGTTGGCAAAAGAAGGATGAAAGTAGACTGAATGCAGTCGAAATGCGATCTCTCAGAAGAATGTGTAACAAAACGATGTATGATAGATGTGCGAATAGTGAAATAAGGAAGGAATGCAAAGCTGAGATAAGCATTATCGATAAAATTAAGAAAGGTGTGCTGAGATGGTTTGGACATGTAGAACGAATGAGTGAGGAAAGAACGGTAAAACAAATTTATGAGGCGAATGTTAGCGGGAAAAGAAGCAAAGGAAGACCGAGAAAAACATGGCACGATCAGGTATGCCAAATACTTGAAAGTGGTCAGGTTAGGAGTCGTAACAATCGGCGGGTATGTATGAGGAGATGCATGAACGTGGAAGAGGCGAAGAATGTTTGCAAGGACAGAGTGGTGTGGCGCCTACCCCTACGGGGAAGCGGCGTGATGGTTAGTTAGTTAGTTTTAGGAAAATAATTTTTAAAATATTATCTACACAGCTAAGTCAAGTGCAAAATCAAGTTAATATATGTGAAATACAACATAGGGCACTGCATCGTATAAAAGCAGTGTTATATTGATCGTTAAATACACGAAGGAAAGGTGATCAGCCTTCCGCATCAGGCACCATTCTAGGGTTATATTAAATAAATATTAGATTGAAAAATCACTAATATTTATTTTGATCCTCTTGGGAATCAAACTCGGGACCTCCAGCATGGTAGTATGTGTATATATATATATATATATATATATATATATATATATATATATATATATATATATATATATATATATATATATATATATATATAAATATATATATATATATATACAATATGTAAGTTTTTTTTAGTTTACAAAAGTATTTTCGGTGACTAGGCACTGATTAAAATCATGTCAATATCGGAAAACCGTTTCAAAATAATTTTATACATATTTGCCATATTTCACATATCTTTTTCACTTTCCCATCCATCATTCAATCTCGATAGTATTTCTTTAAGGTGAAACCTTTCAATTTCTATAAAATTGACGAGATAAAGAATATCACAAAGTCATTCTTGAGAATCTCTCGAGTCAACTTTTGTCATGAACCTTGACTTCGACGAACATAATAGAAGCCTCATTTTGGAATGAAATGTTTTATGGGCGAATGAACCCTTACAAATCGAGTTTTTAAATATTTGATTTAATTTATTATGTCCACGATATTACTGTATTTTTTTTCATTCGAAATTTCCCGGGGGAGAAGCGAGTATTCGTCTGAAAGATTTTAAGTATTGCTTTCAGTAAATGGAAATTTAATCTCAAATTCCAACGCAAATACTGCTTTAATGTTCCCATTGTTTGCAATACACGTTTTGATCGAATTGAAATCGATTAATTGCTCAGTATAGAAATCTGTTCCGAAACTTTTCAATTGATAAACAAAAGTATCAATTGAACAAACGAATAATCCATTTCCTGACATAATTCCGAATTATTCGTATAGGAAAATTATTTTCCAAGTAGCATCGTTTCAAAATGTTATACAAAGTAAAATGATGCTCTCTTTATAATTTATCGTTCAATTTATTAAAAATATTTACAGGGTTTACAACCTGTTATAGGCTGGTTAAAGTGTTCACTTTGTAAACGTGTAACATTCATCATTCTGCCCATGATTTACAACTACGCCACTCATTTTTATTAGGACTTATACACACATTGCCTATTAGTGATACCTCTAATTATTAGTAAAATTGAGTACCGTTGTATCAATGGATGGAATAGTGAATATTATACGTGTATAAAATGATCACTTAAACCAGCATATGATAGATCCTAAACCCCGTAAATACCCAGACTTCCATGTTCTTCTTCATCTATGTTTTTTAAAGAGATTTTTTTGTGTTTTTATTATATACAAAAATACTTCCATTTCATACTTTCGTTTCTGTGAGCCTAACCGGCTCATTATTGAAAATAGGTATCAAATTGTGGTAGAGTGGGTTCGAACCCATAAATTCTGACTCGAGAGTCCGCAACACTAACCACGAAACTACAACCCGACACAACAGGTGTGTATTAAGATGCCAAAATATACAATAAAAATTACTCCTGGAGGGCGAAACCCTGATTTGTAGACAATGATTTGGGCACGCCTAAAATGTTGTGAAATTAATTTAAGTTGACCAAGTTTATTTCTTTCCTTTAGTACAAATATTAAATATAAATAAAATTTTGACTTATGTCTCTTGGAACGGGGAGGCCTTTTTAGGCAGAAGCAGCAATATTACGTATATATTTAATTTTTTTCTTGTTTTTGCACCCTGCTCATAAATGCAAGGTAAATCCACGGATAAGGAATTCTCATACATTTACTATAGTGCTTTCAAAGATACATTTTATAATATACTGATAACAGTTGTTCTACATTAAGGTTTTTTTTATATTATGCATCAAACCACTCCCATCCAATTCCATCGAGAAATTTTCAATGCAAAAATATGAATCTAGTTTTTTTCAAAGTTTATGCAATTTGCTTTCAGATCAGCAGATAACATCCCGCTAACGACGATGGAGGAAGGCTCTATGGAGAGGCTTTCCAAGGGGGAGGAAACATCCCCCGCCGAGGTCACCCACCACTTCGGACTGCCCATCCTCTCGGTGTCTGGCCCCTCGCCGCCGGATGACGAATTCGAACAGATAGATGAATACCTGTAGTCATAGCCATCATGTGTAGTGATACAAAGCTCAAAACGTCAATGTCTATTTCATTGTATCTTTATATTAAACGACTACTAAGTATGTACTCTTACTTTAATGAATAGTGACGTCAGTATATCGAGCTCCAATTTTTAATCATGGCACTGTACTGTCATATCATTAAAAGAAGTTGAAAATTTACTTATGAGTCAACTGGGAGTTGTGAATATTAGATTGGTTTTTGGTCTCTTTGAATAATATCATGTTATGGATTCAACAATATGAACAAGGGTCAAAACAAAGGCATTTGTTTTAACCAATTCCTATTTTTATATTCCCTACGGAGACTGATATGATGAACCAAGAATTTTTTTAATGATTTAATCCCGATTAAACTGCATTTTATTAATTACTGTTATATAACGTAATCCATATTTTTTTATTTATTCCAAAGAAAAAAAAAGGATTTACTTCAGCGCTCAGAGTACGTTATTAAGGGTTGTTTACCATACAAATTTGCATTAAGTACTTTTTATGATAGGGTCGCCATATTTTCATGAGATCCCTTCGGAATATTTTCGGTTCAAGTAAAATTTTATTTTCAAGTACTCGTGGCCAAAAGATCCAATGTTTGCTCGAATTTGTATTTAGTATTCAGGATTATTCTGAAATTTTAGTACCCAAAATGTATCAAATGTCGGGACGTTAGGTCGTTGGGACACCACTGTTAATATACATATAAAACATATCGGGATAAATGGCAACACTACTTTAACCTTTTCCTTTCTGACCATCCAAAATTTACATGTGATTCGAAGGAGGGTACGAAAAGAAAACAGTTTGCATTTGTGTGGATATAATAGTACACAGCTCGCAGCAAGTACCAACTCGCCGCCAACTGAGTCATAGGGAAACCACGTCCGTGCTAACGCGCCGTCGTGCGGCGACTGAGTGCGGGTAGCCGAAAAACGAACAAAACAAAAGCCGAGTAGTTAAGTTGTCTAGATCTCTCGTTATGATTTTACCGCATTTATTACAGTAAAAGAAATATCATATCGCTATCAAACAAAAAATTAACGTTTTGATATATGTAGTACCTACGTGGACACGTATCTCGCTGCGCCGACTGGCCGTGCTTTTTATCAAAAACTATATTTTGAAACATTTAACTATTTCAAATTATAAAAATAAAAACGGGAAAATTTTTCCTCAATATTATTTTAATGATTACAACAAATGTGAAGTGAGTAGTATTTTAATATTAAAGTTATAGAATCAAATTTCATATATGGGGGATTTCAATTCCCCGGTAAATCCGGCTTGATTTATTTTATAGCGACCATAAAACCGTTTTATTCTCGAACAGCGATCTCTTTCGAAATCAGTTGACTCATAACGTGCCATGAGTAAAAATTTAGGTACCTACAGTGACTGTCACTTAAGCATAATGACTGTAAATTAATCGCAAATCTATTTTTACCATTCTGATTGCCATCTGTCACATCTGGCTTAAACTCTGCCAATGACTAATACTATAATCTTGTTAACGTTAACGATGATAACACTAATTAATATTAATTATACCCATCACAAAAGATCAGTTATAATAATACCTTAATAATTACTGAGCCTCACCCTATTATTATGTGCCACAATGCGATAGTCTAAAGACAAAAGATAAATGTTTTCATTTATTTGTTTCTTTATTTTATTCAATATTTTTAAACTTAACTGCACTTTGGATTATATTTATAATCATTTTATATATCATAGAGTATAAAAAACCAAAACTGAAATAAATAATATATGCATAAAATTTATTTTGTAGCTTAAAGGTACTTCAATATTTTACTAAGGAATTTTCATGGAGGAAATTTATCAGGTCCTTTAGTTTACCTATCTCTAGAAAACAATCGTAGAAATACGTATAAATACATTAGGCTTAAAGAGAGTAAAATTTAAATTTATTTATTTAAAAAAAAATTATATAAAAAAATCTGGGTAAATGTGAAGAAAAATATCATTCATTTACACGAAATATATATCCAAAGTAAATAAGAAAAAATTGAAAAATATATCATATATTTTCGCAGAACATGTATGAAAATATACATATATGTACATATCCATTTAAAAAAGAGGGTAAAAAAACACTAAAAATTACGTCACATATTTTCACAAAATATTTGTTCAAAATCAAATGAGGGTATAGCTGGGAAATATATCATTTATTCTCGTAGAATATATATCAAAAGATGCTTACATATTTAAAAAGGGTAAAACTGAAAAATATATCAATTGAAATTTCAATCTTAAAAAAATCTAGACAACATTAAAAATGTTTACACAGACCAAAAATCATAGACACCAGTAAAACAAAAAAAAATTATTGACGTCATGAAATTACTCTTAAGATCAATTGATACTTCATCGTCATTTCATTTATTGCCAAAATTTCAAAATATTAATCAAGATTTAATTAATATTTCAGCTTCGATACATTAATATGAGAATATAAATATCTGGACAATTAAAGGGCTTACAAGCTGTCATTGGCTGGTTAAGTGAAAATGTATACACTGTAATATTCACCATTATATCATTCTTCAAATATTTTAATTTTTCAATTAAATCTTGAAAATTATGAAAACAAATAAATAAGGTACTTCAAACCCCTATATCTAAATTCAAAAACCATATTTATGGCGATGTTACAAAAAAAAATTATAATTAAAAATACGTCATGAAAATTCATCTTCATATTTTGCTTTATTTATTACTTATTTCAAGGTATTTAATTGATATTGATAATGAGCAGTTTATATTGTTTTTCGTCGCTAACATTCTATGAGTCGCGTGAAATACCAAAAATTCGACCATTAGCTTAACCATAGACGATGCAAAGATGATTCATTCGTATATTTTTGAGCAGTACGAATAGGTACTTCACCTGCAAATATGTACCTACTTGACATTCAAATTTGGAAGTTCTGATATTAACCACGCAAACGCTTGAGTAGGTCCGTTTATTCAGCCATATTTCAATTTTTTAACATAATGAGTGTTTTCTAATGTAATGTCCCAATGAACGAAATAAAGGGTGGGCCATCCAATATTTGAAATTTGAACTATCGGTTATTTTGAGTCTGAAAAGTAAAATGACATTCAAGAATATATAAAAAAAAATTGTTTTATGTTTGACATTTACGAAATATCATGTTTTACGCTTGTAAAAGGTTACGAAATAATAAAAAATTTCTTCTAAACAGGTGTCTTCTACCAAAACAGTAAGATTGTAGAATAAAAATTGGCAAAAAGTGTTTTTTACCTTTATCGCAGTTTGTGGATCAATTTGTGAAGCGAATTCGTGAAACTAGATCGTTATTGAATAAAACAACCCGTTCATATTCTCGTTCATTGTGTTCAGCCAAAAACATTTCTCAGAAAACATCGAAAAACTCCCGTTTTTTTTTAATTTATAACCGATTCATAATCCTAACCTAAGATGGCCCATCCTTTAGTAAATTAATAATGTAATTTTCCTAACTATGGATTCATACTATATGAACCTTCAAATCATCAGCGAATTTGGTATCTTCAATTTTTCCACCACAGAATTCTCAATGCACCTTTTATACGTGTTATTTTTTATATATTGTACTTTTTTAATATTTATCGTAAGCTACAATACATACAGCTTTAGCTTATATACTAAGCAGTACCGCTTATCATGTTCCTAATTGAGTATATCAGGACCTGTCCATTTGGTAACTCAAACTTGTGTCCTCTAACTCCACTTTTAGACATTGCAGTGATCTCCCGTCAGCTTAAAATAATTTTAGAATCAATAATCGTTTAAGTTAATTATATTATTTTTTAAACTTATTATTAATGATCACCAAACAAATATTTAATAATATTAATTAAGTTTTTCTATAAGAATATATCCTGTAGATTTTTTACTATCCGAAAAACGTCTATTATTACACTTAATGAATCAGACATTTAAATTGTAAACAAATTATATTAATTGTATTCAATATTTTAAATTAAATTTAATAATCATAATTGCAGCAATTTTTTTTACAAATATTGCATTAAATCTCTTAATAAATTATAAATTCTAACCATACGTACATATTTTAGATAATTGTAGCCTAATTATACAATGTATTGCGTATTTTAGTAGAATTATAAGCATTTATTGAATATTATATTTTTTAAACAGTGGGGTCCCGCTTTTCGTCTATTTGTACAATTGTACACCTCGATATTCGTTCTATTTTATGATTCAAACCCTTTTTCTGTATTCAGACAAACGTACAAAGCCGTAGTATGCTATTCCACAGAATTTGATAGCATCTTTACAAGGCCTACACACTAGGTTTCAGATTTCAACCATCAAGCAACAGTTGGGGCACTTTGTCTTCCGGTATTGTCTACTGATTTCCGGTGGCGCTCAAAACCCATTCAGAATGGGTTTCTGAAAGTACAATAAGTACACGCCTTTTTATAAAAATGTAATATTGCCAACTATATTTACAACTTTTGTGAAAACTTGCAACCATCTTTTCATACTATTATTTAATAAAATAATTTTTTGTAAACGAGAAAGAGAATATGCGTTGTTATTTTAACACTCTATTTTATATTCAAATAAATTATGCATTGCAAGTTAATATCTTTAAATATATATATACTTGAAAATGCAATTAAATTTTATTAAGTCGTAAAAACTATTATACCACACTTTTTGTAAATATAGATAAGTCAGTTTTTTAACGATATCAACAGTCACTTTAACAGTTTATTATTTTCATTTCATAAATTAAATATTATTTCATCAATTATAATCTGTAAAACAACATTATAAGATGAATATTTGATCAGAATTAATACATCTCGAAATCAAACAAAACCTACACCCAACATGTTAACTCGTCAGAAAAATAACGAGGCTAACCCGAGCCTTGCCAAGCTTGTGATTTGCAATACACGTCCAACCAACATTGTCAATTTGGCAGCTTACTTCGCAATACCTATGTGCCAGTATCGAATTTTTCTGCGTAAGACGTATTGGATCTACAAACATGCTTTACCAACGTTTGCCGAATATATTCGGGTGTGAACGGTACGTATGTACGTATGTTTTGAATATTGAAAGCATTAACTTTGTGGATCATATTGATATATTATTTCGATAAATAAAAATACTTTGTGTTCTGATCCACTCACATGTGAGTGGATCAGAACACAAAGTATTTTTATTTCTCGAAATAATACATATGTACGTACATTGTGTACCTAAGTAGATACCCGCATTCGGGGTCCCACTGTATTAAAGTATGTAAATAAATTATACTAATCTCTTTTTATATTTCACCATTATTAGAAGTCATTCATTCTTTATATTTTCAATTTTTAATATTAAGGCGATAACATTAAATGCTATGAAATTAATTTACTTAATGTAATAAAAAATGTAGGGAAGTGTATGGATTATCCTTATTATTAATATTAGACCCTACGCTTATACTTTCGTATAGTCTTAATCAAATAATATTAGGGTCCATATTGTCTAAACAGTCAATTTATTGTCTATCAATTCCAAAGCACCAAATATTCTAGAATAAGCTTGTAAAATATTTTTAATACTTAATCAAATAATCACAATTTGTCTGAATTAAAAATTATAAACATGTTTTAATTCATAATTGTAAATAATTTATGTAATAAAAATAATTATTTCGGGCAACGTTTCTCGTCAATTATTAACACCATTCTGTATGTATATTATAATACATATAACTTATAAAATTTTAAAAAATATTTGTTTTGAACTATCGCATCTACACCATGTTACACAAAGATTGTATTGAAAATTTAAAAATGTAATTAAATTTATTTAGAACGTAATAAATATATTTACAATTTAAAATGCATCATAATGAACCAATTAATTGTAATAAATCGAATCCAATATCCAATTATTTTATTATATGTATATATTAAATTTTATTGCATATCATTTATATAATTCTATCCCCAGATTGACTTATGTCTTATTACTTACTTTAATAATTAATGCCTAAATTTCAAAATCAGGTTAATTCCATCAGATCATTTTGAAAAAAACATAGAAAACTTACACCATAAAAAAATGATATGAAATTTGTTGCTTTCCAAAATAATTTTTATTTATTTTTTATGACCGGCTTTCAAAACTTGTATGAATTTGAATGTTTTTCTTTATACTTTACTATACTATATTTCAAAGCATCAGCTTTAAAACTTTTAGTTAATCCTTGTTTTAAATATCAAAGTAGCATTTTAATTCTACTTTTTAGATATTCAAATTTTTGCAATAAATTTTACTGAAGAAGTTTCTTATACAGTTGAGCTTAAAAATATTGGAAAAATCTCCATTGATTTCTGTACAATTCAAAAATAAAGTAATCATAATAATTCCTATTTTTATCAAATTAAAAATCTTCCACCTACGCTTATTGGAAACCACTTTATATAAATATACAGATACAAATTCTTATTATTTTATTTATCAAATTACTCCTTATCGACAAGTCCAACAAATAAAGCGTGATCTAAAAAATGCCTTTTTACAAAAGAGTAATTACAAAATTGATAAACCTACCTGCTAGCAATAAAAAATTGAATAAGTATACTTACTAACTAATACGTATTTGAAATTATTACTTGTCACAAAACATGTACCTTTAATTAATAATATAATGCAGTCAGTCTGAATTTTTGGTTGCGATTTATACCTATTTGAAGGACACCCAAACTCTGATTCTAAGAATATGCCACATTGCGTAGTATACAATCGAAAATCATAACAACTAAACGTATTACGTCAGTTTATATTGGAAATACGACGAGTATAGACGTCGCGACGTCTATACTCGTCGTTTTTATGTTGTTGAAATATGACACGACGCGTCGTGTCATATTACAACAACATAAAAAAACGTCGTCTATAGACGTTATATCCTCCGATTGGTTAAATGGGTAGGAGGATTTGGTACAGTGTTCGTCGTTTGTATTATACATTTCTGAAATATGTTTTGCCTGTTATTAATTATGATTTAAATCTATTAATTATGCAGGTTAAAGGCTCAGTTTTATTAGTTGGACTTGTCGATAAATCATTATGAATGTAATTATATTTCCACGATTAATCGTGTTATATGTATATATTTCAATACCTTCTCATTTAAATTTAGTAAAAATACACGTTTGTTCAAAGTATCTACCTACTCTTCAAGAAGGAAAGTATTTTTTATTGCAAAAAATGTCCGAGCTTCGCCCTTTTCTAGGTAGATACTTACATATTTATCAAACTGGGTATCCCTTTTCCCTTTCCATAAATAGAAATACAAACTGTTTTTGTACACTTACATGTTTTGCTCGAATACAAGTTATGTGCTTAATTTATTTTCATGTGTTCGGGACCAGCAAAAAAACCTATCTATATATTTATGTATAAATATTATATTTCTACCTTTACTATGCCTTTAGAGTCCCTCCAAACTTTTACATTTGGTAGAGCGTAACTCGTGTGTAATAATAATAATTAATATATTATGTATTTTAAATTCTAAAATGTATTTCTTGTTCGTGCATACTGCTGACCAGTAGTAATGTACCAAAAGCGAAAATAACTCATTTTAAGGTAGCAACACAGGACTGTGCTGCCAGATCAAAGAATTATATTTTATTTGTTCAAATTATATAAAACATGTCAAGTACCTACCTACATACCTACCTAAGTTGCTGTAAGGATGTAGTATGTCAGATTTTGATCAAACTAGTAGTGAATTAGGTGCCATAAATCAGTTTAAAATGTTCCTTTTTATATGCTAGTATTTATGAATGTTTGTAGTTCGAAACGAAGTAAAAATATAATTTTGTAAAAAAATATTTAATAATTGAGGTTGGAAAATATACGATCGCTTGTAGAAACTTGACAAAGTTTATTAATATTTACTAAACGATGGAAGGTATATGCACAATAAAGAGTAAATAATATTATATCGTTTAGTGGTTCAAAACAAAACGTAAAGTATATTTTAGTAATTCAATGAATATACGCAATGACAGATAAATTATTAGCCATAAATATATTTTAAAAATGAATCCAAACAAAACCCTGTCATTTTATTAAATAATTTTTTTTTTTCTTTACTTCTACTAATTTCACAAGATTTTGCAAGATAACCAGTTTTTATCAAATCACAAATATAAACAAGACATGTAGAGATCTACACGCAAACTAATCACTTACGTACGAGTGCCTATTTTCAGTTATTAATTTACGCATGTTAGTAGCAGAACCAATAATAAAATTAACATTAACTCTTCTACTATAAAATTAGATTTTAAATATTATATTGATTAAAATTACTTATTATTATTATTATATAATGATGTGTCAACAATCATGGATTTACAAATTGTGGTGTCAAAGGATATTACTAATAAAAATTATGGAAAAGTAGCGATTACTATATTATTACGGAATATATATTGTATAAATATTACTATGTAAATCACTAATATTACTATAATGACTATCCATATTCTAATTTTATGTCGTAACTAAACCTATCATTCTAACAAATATATCCAAAACTATGCTAAATACGTGTTTTATTTTTAATCCATAGAGACTGGAATGAATGAATTTAACCGTGAAAAACAAAAGTTTCGTACATCGAATACTGCCAACAGTTTTTTTTTTATTATTTTATTCAATATGGTAACAAAAGTTTTTTTCTTATAATTTTAATTCATTTTCTAGACATTTATACTTCAACAATCTAAAAATTAATAACGTAGTTGTCTGCAATAAAGAAACTAAGCTTTTGTGCTTGAAGAAGGACTTACACTTATTATTTATTGTTTAAATATGTTGGTAATATAATTAATTTTTATTATAATTTTTTCTATATTTTATCTTTTTTTTCTTTCTTAGATTTACATATACATAATTTTTTATCAACACTCAAAAAAATCTCATGAGAGGGAAGATAAAGATTGATATTGTTTTTAAATATCACATTTAAAAAAAAATTGTACTTACTTATGGTAGTTAACAACTTAGTTTTACATTGTAAATTTAATTAACTTAATATCAACTTGCAAGTGAGTATTTTTAAAGAGTATAATATCGTGTTTCTATGTTGAATTCCATCAATCAAAAAAATAATTTTTGTATCAGCATACGCGCTGTAACGTAATTGTGTAGACGCTCGACTGCGAAACTAACGACGCGGGTTCGATTCCCGCCAATTGTAAAATAAATTCAAGAAATATTTATTTTCAATTGGTCTCGGGGTTCGTGATGAATTTGCCATATGGAGCTTACCTATCCTTACTATCCTACCCACATACAAGCCTCTGAAAGTAAAAGCTTTGTGGGCAATTCGCTTGTGATTTGAATTATCAACTTTTTTTTTATAGAAACAATTAGTCATTTCGAATTTCAGTTGACCTTTCGTAAAAAGGGAAAGTCTTCTGTGCTACCAAATGTAAAATCATTACTTAGGTAGGTAATATGTTTGGATTTTCACGAGTTCATCCTGGGAATAGACGTAAAACTGTACGTTCACCTAGAAATTGCCTTTTTATCGATCTGAGTAGAAACATATTAGTAGGTGTTGTGTCATTGAACATTTAGCTGGTCAAATACATAAAAATATGTAAATATACGAAACAAGTAAACAAATATTTCCACTCCAACCCTTATCCGCAATCAATGGTGCACAGAGCACTGCACTGTATTGACGCAGTGTTATCTTGTTTATTACTTACACGAAGGCAAGGTGATCACTCCTGCGCTCCAGGGATCAATCTAGCATAATATTAAATAAATATAAGAGTGTAATATCACTAATATTTATTATCATCCCCCCTTGGATATTGAACCCGGGACAAAACACACTAACCACTACACTACGGAAGCTGACAAACAAATCTCTCTCTCTGGTCTCAATCCTGTGGATTGGTCTGCAGCAACAGATGACATCTCATCTCCTTCGCCATTCTTGTCTATTTCCCGAAACCCACAAACAAATAAACGAATGAATAAATTTACAAATATATATGTGAAGATGTTTACAATACAGTGGAGTCTCGAAAATATGAATTAATTGGGGTTGTGGCCAAATCTGATTTGGAAAAGATAAAGGAATAGTTAAAGGAAAAGAGAAATTTGTAAAACAGTACATACATACTTTACACTACAGTAGTTACGTTGTACGCGCCGCCCTATGGCACCTAATATTCTACATTTTAATCTTATACAGTGGAACTCCAAAATCCGAATATTATGGTGGGGACTGACCACCATAATATTCGGATTCATTTGGTAACGTAATACGTTACGATGCGAGCATTCGTAAGGTCAGTACAGCGAGCCGAGCTCGTTCCGAGTGCCCCATCCGATGTTCGGATGCTCGCCGCGAATGTTACGTTACGACGAAATGCTCCGGTCAGTCCCCATCTTTACAGTATGTATTTGAGCAGCAATATAGGTACAGTGCTGTATACTTGATTAAATTTTCAATAATTTAAAAACAAAACTAAGTTATATTTAATAATTTTATGAAATAAGAAATGTTTTTTTAAGTCCAATCTTGATTTTTTCCGACAAATATTTTTATTCAAAATCTTGTTCGTATTTCCCGGGATTTCGGATTTCCGGAGTTCGGATTTACGGGGTTCCACTGTAATACAAATATATGAATAAACAAATCTACGCATAAACAAATATTTAAATACCTATTGATGTAGCTGACACAACAATGAGTAAAAGGCATAAAAGTTATTCTTTGCAATACCGACACATAAAAAAGTATAAACAAAACAATTAACTGGGAGTCAATGACGATTTTAGATTTATTTGCGAAATTCAAAGTTATATGGAAGTTCAATCTTAGGCAGAATAGTCAAATAATACACAATACGTAAAGTAATATTTGAAACCACTCACCAACATGTCATATTAGCCCCATAAATGCCAAAACTTACAAATTGCCTTTTTTGCTAAAATATCTATACATAATAAAAATAAATAAATGCACGTTATGCAAAAAATCGCATTAAACGTTGTTAAGAAACAAACGAATGCTTGTAGGTATGTATAAAAGAATACTCAATATTGTAAATCAATCCAAATTTACGTTACTATGAACTTACTTACTTATTCGGGTGGCTTGGCACACTATTGCAAAATTACTTATAGTTTTTAAAAATTCCGCGCCACTCGAAATGTTGCCAGTCTATTGACACCCAAATTGCATTGCAATTTATTCTAAATTCTGGCTATGACGCACTTACCGTATTAGTGCGAAAAGCTACCGCCAGATGGCCTCGGAGATCCGCTGTTTTCATTCAAGATGTCAATCTAGAGTTTATTTACTTATTTTTAAATTATTTTTGAAATCTTGTTTTTTAATATTTATTTATAAATGAAATTCGTAAAAGGTGCCGATTATGGATTTCCATTACGCCGAATTATGCGAAACATCTCCAGATATAGTAAATAGTGAGTTTTTATTTTACATATGTTAAAACTGTTCGCTAATGATATACGTAAACAAGGGTTCTCCGCTCTCGTAAATTGGCAAATTTGCAATTTAAGGTCGTGTTAAATTGATTGTAGGTCATTTTACTCCAGAATTTGTCGACGCTTTTGGAGTAAATGGGGTCAAACCTGAATACCACGAACTCACCACCACTCTGTCAGATGGGGGTGATGTGTTTGGTGTCTCCAGCGTTATATTTGACAAAAATGAAGAATTATTATGGATGGGGAACCAAGGGGTAAGTATTTAAAAAATATTTCAATCCATTATCAGTCTTATTATATTTTCATATTCTTAAAATTTCAATATTTTTAAGTAACTTCAAAGATGTCACTGGCATAATATTCAAATAAATATATTATTTTGCCTTTTTATATCATAAACTTATATCGTTTAAAATATATTTCATAAATACTCTCATTTCAATTATGATTTCACTCATAATGCCAACCAGACTGTAAAATTGCATGCATTCTCCAATGTATTAAGGTGACCTCAATGTTTTAAATTACTGCTAATTCAAAATTTATTTAAAAGATAGCCAATATTATCATTTTATAATATAAATATCCGATTATTTTTATCTGACAAAAATTTGATGCTAAAATTATATGGGTTATTGGATATACTATTGTTTAAATTGAAAATAAAAAATAAAGATTATTTTGTGATATTGTAATTATATTCGTGGTCCGCACATTGAGCAATTACATTATAGATATGATCAAGGCTTTCTTCAAACAAAAAAGGTCCCGAAACTCACTTTATGTCAAGCTTTTTACTAAATATCTTATTTATTGTTTCGGCATTCACTTTTTGGTAAGCAAGATGAAATTCAAATGCAAACACTTGTTTTTTACCACTTGAGTTATAGCTAACTAACTCCCTGACTAACCATCACGCCGGTTCGCCGCAGGGGTAGGCAGAGAGAATAGAACGCCACACCACTCTGTCTTTGCAAACATTCTTCGCCTCTTCCACGTTCATGCATCTCCTCATACATACCCGCCGATTGTTACGACTCCTAACCTGACCACTAACAAGTATTTGGCATACCTGATCGTGCCATGTTTTTCTCGGTCTTCCTCTGCTTCTTTTCCCAATTACATTCGCCTCATAAATTTGTTTTACCGTTCTTTCCTCACTCATTCGTTCTACATGTCCAAACCATCTCAGCACACCTTTCTTAATTTTATCGATAATGCTTGAGTTATATTTATTCTTATTGAGTTATGTTTATATTTTTAGACCCAAAGATGGAAACATCTTCGGTCTAACTAGTCTTCCGGGCTTCCGAAACTAGTCGTTCAAATAAAAATAAGTATTCAAAATTTTAATAATCAAATATCATTTAATTATTCATTACAATACCATATTATATTATTTTGACAAATTATATTAATATAGATTGTAACTATGTAAGTGCAAACATTATTTTGTCTGATTGATTTTGAAAAATAAAATATAAAAATATCTGAAAAAAGGTGCCGGAATGCCGTTCCACCGCGTTACATGGGAAAAAAACCGTGGATACGATACTCATTGTAAAACCTTGGGAAATAATTGAACCAAAATTGTTCACGGGCACGGGTAGTCAGCCATATACTATTTTAGCCAGTCCTCGTAATAATATGTGAATCGGACAATACAGATGGAGACCATGTCCACCAGACATCAGCCAGGTCTGCATCCTAAAGTTCTGATAAGAACTGCCAACAGATTGTCTGTAGTTGACATCTCGGCGACAAGAACCTGATGCCTTGTAAAAGAGGCAAGCTTGATTAAGTGTCTCTCGGGAGGCATATGAAGTACATAGCCTAGCCAACTAAATCGCTTTTTTTAACGACCATGGGTTGCTGCCTCTTATGTTTCCTCATTTCTCAGGAAGTCGAACCACCGCTTGCCTTAAATTCTTCACAGCCATATTTAGCAATTTAGACATGTACTATGATTCCGTAAAAAATCTTTTTCCTTACCATATAAGAAATAATACTTACCTTAATAATAAAAATAACCTTGCCAAAATAAAAAATATATAATACTTATTAAGTGAAACTATCTATCGTTTCTCGAATAATCGTTTTCCGGATGTGTTGTTTATTTCTTCTACCCCGAATTCATTTCATACAAAAATAGATCGCATCAATCATTTCTCTATCTCCGTTTTACTGCATTCATCGTTTGAATAACGCTGCACATTATATATATTGTGTCTGTGTTTTTTACATTCCTCTCAATTTTGTCACATGCAATGACAATATTCCACCCTGTGGGATAGAAACTATCGAAAGCCTGTGTTATGCAAGGTTGACACATACATCAGAAGTGGTCGATATTGATGAACAAGAGCCGCTGCCTGTACCTTCATTTTCAGAAGCATTTCTTCTGAGAATTTTAACCTACTAATGGTTATGGTGATAGGGAGGACGGTATCTTTACTTAATCGTATCTCCTTGTGTATTGACTTCTTAATCTCGCATTCATTGTTTTCCCGCATTCATAGTTTATTTCAATAGGTCCCTTTAAAATGATAGATAGAGGTTTCACTGTGCATACATATATTTGTCATAATATCTAATTTTGTATTTGTTTATATAGTAAGATAAATGCAAAACTCGGTATTTATCATATACTTACAGCTTTTTCTCTTTACAGAAAGCAGTTAATATGAATGTGATCTTCATTTTAGGGTCACGTGACGTCTTACTACGGCCCACAAATGCAGAAGTACACTTCATTCCAAATCCACGCGTCGGAAGAAGTACGTTCCTTGCTGACCATCGACAGTGGTATTCTCGCTCTCACCAAGACATCCCTTCGGCACCAAATACGAAGAGGCATACCCAAGTTCACGCACAAGTCAGTCCGCCATTTCCACTTCTAGTATAGTAGTCAATGACAAAAAAGGGGTCAGAATTGGAATAAGACATTTATAACCTGAGAATTGATTTATCAAACCCAGGAGCGCATAACCTAATATATACTGAAGGAATATCTAGATTTGATGTCAGTGTAGACACTGACAAGAAATAGTAGTATTTACCAAGTAAAACTTAAATCAGAAATGAAAATGAAAAAAACATTATTTGAAATAATAAATGTTGACACTATTTTAGTAGAATTTATACTAATTCGCTTTGTTTAATTGTTGAGTAAATTATTAGATTGTCTAATTTATCCGAGTTCCAAAAGGTTTGTATATATATTGAAAAATAGTCCCCGAAAATACGATGGCGCATGGCAAAGTCCAAAAAGAAAATACCTTGAAAAAATATATGTAATTTTGGCACTATGAGTCCTTCATATCAAATATTACCAAAATTCCAGGACAATTTTGCCAATCCCATGGTGTTGGGACTAGTCCTCCCATTATAAACCGCTAGTCTAAATACCACAGATAGGCTTAGCAGCTGTGTATATTGGTATCTTGGCCATTCACCTTATTGATCTATACTGCCCCGCTAAGTGAAAACAGAATATATATTAACAAAATGTAATATATCGAGTTAAAAAAAAAATAAAATAAAAAAAAAAAAAAAAAAAAAAAAAATTTAAAATGTTATTTTTCCTTCATTGTATTTACAATCATTCATTATAAATAATATTGTGTTTCTTTTGGTACATTTGCCAATATTTCTGAATGAACTCTTCATACACTGATAACTTTTAATATTCATTTAAAAATGTGCGTTTACTGTGTATAGAATTTTGAAATGCTTTATGTATTTTATTGATATCTGTTTTTGTTACATTTACAGCATTCTTACTTATTGTTCAAACAAGCGGTTGGCATGTGTTTTACTAACCTATATTATTAACTACACAATTGAATTTTCAGGTGTTTGATTATTATAATTTTTGGGCACTCTAACAGGCGTAATTGTTGTTTTCACCTTCACATATAAAATCATACTTTTTTTTTCTTTTTGAGAAGTTTTAGTAAAAACTCGTAAATACAAATGATGCTTATTGATAGCATAGTTTGCATTAATTTAAAAAAAATATCCCTTCATAAGTTTACATATAAAACTTTCAATAACTTGTAAATCGAAACAATATTTCGCCCATAATTCAAAATAAAGTTTCAAATACCTACAGTTGAAATTATATCTAACAAAGGCCAGATTTTTCCCAAATTCTTTTGTTATTTTTATTATGATTGTGAACATAATTTATTTTTAAATATTTTTAAAGATAAAATTAAAATGAATTTTAGAAATGACCGGTTACCTGAGTAATAGCTATGAAATGCATGTCATTTTATCTACAGTATTACGCTAATATTTATTTATATAAATTTATATTTTCTTTCTTAAATAAATTTTTGATTATGGAACAAATTTTAGATATTTATATTATTGACAAAAAAAATAGTTGAACATTACAATGAAAAAAAAATCTATGCCACTTTCTATTTAAGAGATAAAAAACTTTTTTTAAAAAATAAATTTATGACAATAATTTTACGAACTGATATCACCGCACATTCATTTTGTTCGTAAAAGTTTGTGCATTTGTTTCTATATTTGTTGGTTTGCATTTAAATTTGTTCCCATCAATTAGTATTTATTAAACCAATTTTATTATAGAGTAGAGCTGGATCACACAGAGAACTCTTGTCCAATATCAAGGTTCGGAAGTTTTGTATCTGGGTCACGTATTTCGTGCAGAAAAATACTACATTCTGCAAATCATAATGATGGGGAAAATAGAAGGACCCCGAGAACCTGGCAGAAAGCGAACATCGTGGCTTCACAACATTTGCGACTGGATTGGGATGAAAAGAGTGGAAGAGTTATTCCGGACAGCGCAGAATCGCGAAGCCTTTGCCATAGTGTTTGCCAACGTTGGGGGGACCTAAAGGTGGAGACTGACCAGAGCATTTCGTCGTAACGTAACACGTTACAATGCGAGCATTCAGGCAGTCTACACCGAGCCAAGTGCCCCATCCATAGTTTCGGATGTTCGGTGATGCTCGCCGCGAGCGATGTTACAACGTAATGTTACGACGAAATGCTCCGGTCAGTCTCCACCATAACACAGCACACGAAGAAGAATAATAATTTTATTATAATAAATAAATGATAATAAATTTGTTATATTTCAGATCCGACAGTATGCTGGATATGCAGTGCCTCATTGCATTAGATACTCACAGAATCGTTATGGGCGGACATCAAAACAAGCTTATTGATTTTGATTTAAATAGACTACAGGAAACCAAACAGGTAATCTTCAGACAAGAACTGAAAATGTGCAATACTAATTTAAAATACGGTACGATCCGCTTTTTCTGATTGAGGATAATGTTATCAAAAGCCTTATTGTTATTGCAATCAGTCGCAAACCCGAAGTACTAAATAATTTCAAAATATTTGAATTATTTCAAATTGTAATGAAACTTTGGATATTGTCATCAATTTTGGCATCTAGGCATTGACATCTCAAGATAGATGATGTAGAATATATATAAGTCTGGGCTAAAAACCTGGTTTAAGTGATCACTTTATACACATGTACATCATTCTACCCATGATTGATAACCACACTGCTAATTTTTGGAACTCTCTCGTCACTTTATGAGTGAGTTTGCGGCAGTATCTGTGATTAATTTGAGAAAAATTTCATTTCACAGAGACCCTTTTATTTAAATGTATGCAAGATCCTTACTGAATTATTTCACATACTTGTGACTAATAAGTAAAATGTAGTAAATGAAGTACTTACTTTTCTACTTTATTTTTTTACAAAAATGTTAATAATATTAGAGTAAAACCACTCACCGAGATTTTTATGTCTACCGGTTTCGAGACGTACCCGTCTCTTCGTCAGAACAATCACTACCCATAGCATGCAAACAATACTTACTTTTCCTTTGTGCAAGTGTATTTGGGCAGTTAATTCTCCATCACTCTCCTTATCATTTATCATGCACCTTGTGTAATACTACTTTAAAGTGGGAGAAATAAGGAGAGTGTTATATTACCTTACCACAAAGTTAACAATGCTTTTGATATTCAAAATAAGTTAATTTTCTGTTAAATTCTCAAGCAAACAATATATACAAGTACAGTACTGTATTTTCTGAAAAACTTATTACTTATAAAATCCTTTTCCGCACCCAATGGTGCATAGGGCACTGCATCAAATTGACGCAGTGTTATCTTGATCACTACTTACATGAAGGCAAGGTGATCACTCTTGTGCTTCAGGAACCAGTCCAGGGTAATATCAAATAAATATTTAGTGTAAAATCACAAATTTTTATTTTCACCCCCCCTGGGAATCGAACCCGGGACCTCCAGCACGGTAGCTAAACACGCTAACCATTACACCACGGAGGCGGACTGATAAACTACTCGCACTTATTATTTTTTAACCACATTCCTGATAACCCGGCATTGTCACAAACTTGGCCACCCTTCGGTCCACATTAGGCCACATTAGAGTTTTCGGGACTCTACTGTATTACTTTGTTAACATTTCAGCATTCTCTGGGCGCTGCCGACGCGCGGTGTGCCATCCTCCGCCGCCACTCGTACATGCTGATCGGGGGGGACCCGAGCGGACGCATCACTCTGAGGGACCCCAGCTCCCTGCGGCAACAGCATGTGTTGGATACGCACTCGGGCAGTCTCAGCGACTTTGACGTGCAAGGAAACCTCATTGTCACGTGCGGTTTTGGCTCCAAGTAATTTTTTTAATTAAATATTAATTATTTATATAGAATCACGGCAGTCTGGTTTATATTACACAATGTGGTGTGTGAATTGGCTATGGTAGGCTTTCAGTTTTACCCTTAGAAACTGATGTTTTACCTTAGATGAAACTGTCCGCCTCCGTGGTGTAAAGATTAGCATGTTTAACTACTGTGCTGGAGGTCTCGGGTTCGATTCCCAGGAGGGTCGAATAAATACAAGTGATTTTTTCACTCTTAATATTTATTCAATATTACCATGGACTGGTACCTTAAGCGGAAGGCTGATAACCTTTCCTTCATATGTTAATGATCAAGATAACACTTCGTTTATATGATGCAGTGCCCTATGCACCATCGGGTGCGGATAAGGGTTAGAAAAAGTTAAGAATTTATTTATTTTTACTTGTTTGGGAATTATACAGCTTGTACATTAAAAAATTAAAAATAATTACATACACGATAATAAAGCCAATTAAATAACTCCACATTTATGTTATAATGATTAAAGTAAAAGCATGTTAACAGCAGCATGTCCCTTTATTGACTCTCTGACTATTGACTGTATTCCAGCCAAGGTGCCCTGTCATGCGACTACATGCTGCTGGCATACGACGTGCGCGCGCTGCGAGCCCTGCCCCCCCTGGAGGTGTGCGTGGAGCCCCTCCTGCTGCGCTTCCTGCCCTCCGTGTCCTCCCGCCTGGCCGTGGTCACCACCCACGGCCAGGTGCAGCTTGTGGACACCATCTCCACCAAGGAACCGCGACTCACCATGTTCCAGGTACACCGACTGGCAGCCAACCGCGGCTCTCCAAAAGCTGACCAATGAAAGCATGCTATAGAATATAATAACCATGTGTATAATTTTATCCTCATCAATTTTATTGGACCAGCAACTGGTGTGACGATACACAAAATTCTATGTTGTAAAATCAACAAGGCATGGGTTGAAAACCATGATTTTACATAATTTTTTCCTAAAAAAAATCATCTAAATTGAATGAGCTTGTACATGTTACTTTTGGTAAAGGTTTTAAGTACGATTTGATATAATTTTATCAGTCTGAAGATGTCGGTGATGTCAATGATGATTTGATATAATTTCCTCAGTCTTGTGATGTTGGTTATGACGAAACCGCTTAAATAAATTTTTTTCGGAAAAAAACTAATAAGTTCTTATTTTATTGTACAAAATCCAGTTCCACCAAGAAATGTCAGTACAAAACTTAAATCCACTAATAGCATGCGACCAACGATTCCAAGGCAATGAACCTTGAAGTGTATCCTGGCAAGCATAACACATTGTTTGTGAGAAACGCTTAGAAGCATATTTAATCTAATGTTGGTAGATAGCGAGAGACGCTTATAAGCGTTCTATTTGATTACTTTTAGTAGAGCGCATGATGGAAAAATACATTGTACAGATCAGAATTGGATTTGGGGTTACTTGTGATTGGTCTCTCTTCTCCGTTTTACTCATTACTGAGGGTTGTGACCCTTGTCGAAGCGATGACTCTTCTTCCCCTTATGGTATCTATAAGATCCAAACATTAAGAAGTTGTTCTCTCTCTCTGGTCTCAATCCTGTGGATTGGTCTGCAGCAACAAATGACATCTCCTTCGCCATTCTGGTCTATTTTCGGAAACCCTCTTCAGCTCCTCATACGTCGAGCAGCCCATGTCGTCGTATTCGTCGCTTAGATATTCGCAGTGTGGGCGTCCTCGTGCGTTTATTCCCTCGATCGTCCCCTCATTATTATGTGCAGGAAACAATCCTGTCTCAACACGTGACCGATCCATTCGGCGCATCTCTTGGAGATAGTCGATAGGTGCCTTCTTTCTTTGATTAATCGTAAATAATAATAAATTGCTAATAGGTGAAGATTTTATTAATATTTCTTTTACTGACATGCGTTTCAGGTTAACACGCAGAATGCAGCCTGTCTCACATTCGACATAGCCGCAACTAGTCAGGCCTTTGGATTCGGCGATCAGTCGGGACATCTGCACTTATTCGCCCCGGAGCATAACACGGAACCAATCTACAATAGCTTTTCAAGGTAAGCTCTTATTTGTGACTTGCAACAATTTCTCAATTTAACATTTTTCAAAAGTCCAATGGTAAAAATATGTTTAGTAGAAATGTAAAGTTAAGAGAGTGTTACTTTTTTTTACTTTACCGGAAAATAATTGCATTAATTGATTCGCCTATCACTTTGTGATCAATGCAATCTAATGTGTTTAAAAATAATGCGGAATGCATCAAAATACGTGTCACAACAGATTTTAAGAAACAATGGTATTTACTAAGTAAAACTTATATTAAATATGGGAAATAATTGGTCTAGATCTATTCTTCAAAAGTGTTCTCTGTCAAATCACGCATCTTCAATCTTTCATTGGGCATCGCATATGTAGAAAAATGATATGTATTCCATCAAATGTTGGTCAAGAATCAAGAAAAAATTCAATTAATAGCAATCATTTGCACCAAATCAACTGTCTTTATGAAATTTCTGAAAGAAATATGTATTTTTTATCCTGACCCCCTGGGAATCGAACCAGAGACTTCCAGAATGGTAGCCAGATGCGCTTACCGCCACGCTATGGAGGCGAACAGTTAGTATTTTAATGACTAAGGTATAATCAAAATGGCGTCTAAATTATTAAATGAGGGTTAAAGTTGTGTCTAAAAGGCGTAGTTAAAATGGTGTCTATTTTTGTCGTTGCTCAAAATATTAAACAAATAATGGTTGAAATGGTGTCTGAATGAGAAAGTAAAGATTAAAACCTGTTATTACAAGATCGCCCCCTTTACCGATTGCAGAGACACTGAATTCCCCGACCCCCCTCAGGAGTTCCCCTTCGTCAGCTACACGGACACCAGCTACTCGCTGTCCACCATTCCGCTGCCGCCCCTGCCCCCGGGAGAGAAGCTGCTCAGCGACTGGCCGGAGCGCTTCACCGCGCCCGCGTACCGGATGCCCAAGCCGCTCGACCCGGAGGTGCTCAGGACTATGAAGATGCAGGGGCCCATCGGCTACGCGCCCAACCCGCACACCTTCCTCAGGAACCAGGTAATGCTTACCTGCGCCCCCATCACCAAGATTCAGGTTGCTCCGCTACTAAACTGGCAACACGGTTTCTTTATTTCAATAAAATAAATTTTTGGGTAATATATCCTAAATTAAACAAGGTTATTGGATTGAATTCTAATTTTATTTACATATATGTATGATAATATGTGACGCGTTTCGTCTTATTAAGACATTATCAAACGCTCTTTGTTTTGTTATTTAACACTCTGACAATATCAAACACTCTTGTAATAGATTTATATTATCCACTGACACTTCGTGATGGAATTGCATTTTTAATTTATTATTAGATTAAAACCAATATTTTTAGCTTTTCCACTTTTTTATTTGACCAGCGACCGGGTTTCGTCGTTACCGACATCATCAGACTGGGACATCCAGTCTGATGATGTCGGAAACACTCTTGTGTTTGATATTGTCTTAATAAGACGAAACGCGTCACATATTATCATATATTATATATGTAAATAAAAGTAGAATTCAATCCAATAACCGTGTTTAATTTTGGATATATTACTCATACAATTTAAATGGAATTCTACCAACTGTCTGAAGTTACAATAAATAAGTTTTTATTATTTACGAAAATACTTCAGTTTCCTAATATTTCTGTGAGCCTAAGCGACTCATTATTAGAAATAGGTATCAAATTGTGGTAGAGTGGGTTCGAACCGAGAAACTCTGACTCGAGAGTCCGCGACACTAACCACAGGACCACAACCCGGCACAATTCGATTCCCACTAATTGCACAATGAGGTTGTAAATGATTTATTTATTGATCTGGATGCTTGTGATATATTTTTCATATCATCCTACCTGCTAAAATAAAGCCTTTGCGGATTCCTGTAACCACTTAATGACATTTTTTTAATGAAAATAAAATTGGCTTAACTGAATATTATTAATGGTTTTAAAATTATATATTGAAACACTTAAAATCAAAACTGTTTACGGAAAGGCTAAGAATAAATTAAATATTTCATAATTAAAAAAATTAAATAAAATTGTAGTAAGATAACATCACTTTGTATTATTCCGAATTCAAAAAAATAAACACAATTTATGCACGGGAAAAAGTTTTTTTGTTGTTGAAAACTTATCCCAATTTTTTCATCAAGTACCTACCCTGATGTTTTTGGGGTAGGTACTTAATACTGGTGTGTAACTTTATCTTTGCACATTCCATTTTCGAACATAAATATCTGAATTCTTTTGTCTGTGCACATAACAATTGACTGTCGCACGTCTTTTGAACACCCAACACTGTTTCCGCATATCTCAAGATGTGTTAGTCAAAAAAGAATATGCTTCTCCATATGAACGCCTCTATGGACAGGTTTTAAATGCATGACATTCGCTTTTAATGTACACAGAGAGGAGGGGGGGGATAAATAAACATTCCCAATTTTTTCCTAATAATGATTGTTTTCTTTTTCAGGTTCCATACATTTTCGAACAACCAGTGAGCCCTAGTCATAGTAAATCCTTGGAAAATAATCTCAATAATTCTTTTGTAATGGATAATGAAAATAGTCCATTTATAGCCATTCCAAAACGATATCGTAGGGTAAGTTTCTATCTATATTACTTAATCTCTTGCTCCAATTATGATCTACGAATGACTTCATTAAAACGTTCTGTCTTCAACATATCACACACAATAACAATATTCTGAAATATAGCAATTTTCAAAATCCTAAAACCATATTAAAAATATGAATAAAATACAATTTAATAGTTGATTTTAATGTACAATATATTAATTAAAATGAAGTTCTGCAAATCAAATGCCAAATCTATAAATAATATTGAATCAATTTGATGCAGTTCCCTATGCACAATTTTGTGCAGATGAGAGAAGATATTTGAATACGAGTCACATGAAGAAAAACCAAAAAATACAGTAATTAAAAATGTGCAAATATCTTAAAAGAATATTTTTTTATTTCTCATTTTTTTGTGTGTTTACTACTCTACCATAAAAATTATTTGAATACTTCAATATGACTGATGGTATGTGAAGCTGGTTAACACACGAAGGACGGAAAAGGTATTTTTACCTGTTCTGTCAATCGATGCTAAGTACAGGAAGGGTATTTTTACTTTCTGCACCCGCCTTATTTTAAAGTCAGAAAAAAAGGAAATATTAAATGTTTTTATATGAATATTATGTACCAATCTCTTTGTTAAGGTCTAAACTATGTACACAATTATCAAATCCCGTCGCCAGCGGTCCGCAGGCGTAAAAAACACCTGTCCGAAATGTGTTAATAATGTTTTGTTATTATTTTATTTTAGGTGGAAGTTAAGTACTCTAAACTAGGAACAAACGATTTTGATTTTGATCAATATAATAAAACGGGTTTCCCGGGCCTGGAGGCCACTCTTCCTAACTCGTATTGCAACGCTATGCTGCAGGTAATTTTTGGTTTTCGTCTCACTCAGCCGTAGCTACTCCTAATCTAATTGTTCCTTTTTTATGCTGCCAAATCAAGTTACACTAAATATTTATTAATATGGACGAGTGGACAGAAGTTCGGAATGTCGAAGAGCTGTTTCGGACTGCCCAAAATAAAATAAAATAAAAAAATAAAATAGTGATAGTCAACGAAGGACCCGATACGACATTTAAAGAAGAAAATATTAAGATCTGTTGAAAACATAGGAAATAATACCGACATTGGGCAAAAGAGTCCACTACAGTCCATGCACAAAGAGCTCATAAAATAATACAGTAAAATCAGTTCAAGCCATTTCTTTGCCAAGGTGCCCATACCAGATACGGGCAAATCCGCTAAGACCCATTTTTATGTGCCCATATTAGGCATGGGAAAATCCGCAAAGGCCCATTTTTATGTGCCCATATTAGGCACGGGAAAATCCGCAAAGGCCCAATTTTGGACATGGACAAATTCGACAAAGGGTTAAAGATCAAATTGTTATTATTTGATGCAGTGCCCTATTACCATTGGGTGTAGATGAGGATCAGGAGTTGAAAAATTGACACATTGGTCTTACTGACCAGTGACAAGTTTTTCCAGTAAAACGAACTTTGAAAATGTACACAAGTTGCTATCGTAATGACCATTTCCCTGTGCAAATACATATGATGCATTGATTTTAATGTCATTTTATTTTTAGGTCTTGTATTATACGGGGGCTGTTAAAAGAGCATTGCTAAAGCACACATGTGCCAAAGAATTTTGTTTGAGCTGTGAATTAGGTATGTAAATAAATTTACAAGAAAACAAATCATTAATAAATATGTTTAGTCGAAAAAAAATTGTAATATTCTAATGGCAAAGAATTGACACAAATAACGAGGCATTGCTTGGCATTTCTATGCAAAGTCAAATTATAATAAGGCTTTTATTTCACTAAATAGACATTTTTTCCCATAAAATTTACTAAAATGTAATGGAAACGCAAACAAAATTGAGGCTTCACTGTCAATAAAAATGAAAATTGTCAATATATACAGCACTTTTTTCGTGAAAAAATACATCAGGGACTCTTTCACTGTGTTATTCTTATTAGAATACAAATTATTTCAAGGAATTAGGGCGAGTTAAGACAAATAGTATGGTCATATTGAAATGTATTTCTAGTTTGTTTTCATAAAGGTTTTTTTCTGTAGGTTTTCTATTCAGCATGCTGGATATTTCATCAGGGCACCCGTGCCAAGCCTCCAACTTCCTGCGAGCATTCCGAACTGTTCCTGAAGCATCCGCCCTCGGCCTTATACTCTCCAACCCCGAAGCCAGGATGAAGACAGACCTCGCCTCTCTCATACAGGTAAATGAATGCCTCGATGTATCTCCTCATTGTCATATTTAGGAATCTAGTAAGAATTAACAATGATTTATAGGGCACTGCATTATATAAACACAGCGTTTTCTTGATCATTAACTCATGAAAGAAAGTTGATCATTCCTCCGCTTCAGGTACCAGTGCAGGGTAATATTAAATAAATATTATAGTGAAAAAAATCACTTGTATTTATTTGACCCCCCCTGGGAATCAAACCCGGGACCTCCAGAATGGTATGCGTGCTGACCATTACACTATGGGGGCGGACAAAATGTATGGAGGGTTTGATGCTTAGTAAATAAAATGCTGCCCCGTTGTATTTTCAGAGTTGGAATCGTTTCATGCTGCACCAAATGCACTATGAAATATTAGAAACGAGAAACCGCGAAGGCGATGTCACGAGCGAACAGGACGGCTCCTTCCAGGTGCTGGAGGGGCACATGACCTCGCTGTCCATCCACAACTCCTCGCTGACGGAGAGCCAGCTGGAGGCGTTCCTGCTGGAGGAGTCGGAGTTCCCGCCCGTGGAGGGCTCCGAGTCCGGCCTGCCTTGGAAGAAGCGAAGGGAGGCGGAGGAGAGAGATAGAATTAGTCTGATGATGACGCAGGATGAGGGTAAATATATGTGGCTATCTCCCTCGGCACTGGCCACCAAGGAGGACCGTTACAGTCCCAGACACGAGGAGCACTCTCGCAACGGTCTCGGCCACTTTGGCTTCGGAGGTTTGTCCGACAAACCCATCTCTTTTGCATCATGGCTACTTGTTATGTGCATCCTAGTTTCCAGAATATTCACTACAATTTAGCCCTTTGAGACCTTAATTGACTTTTTACACGTTTATCTCTTTATTATTGTTTTACATATTAAATTTCATATTAATAATGCACATTTTAGCTCTTTGAAATACTTAAATATAAAACAGTGTCGAGTTGTAGTCCCGTGGTTAGTTTCGCGGGCTCTTGACTCAGAATTTCTGAGTTCGAACCCACTCTATCACCATTCCTTACCTATTTCCAAGAATGAGCCGCTTAGGCTCACAGAAGTAGTTTGAAATTGAAGTATTTTTGTAAATAATAAATAATATAAACACAATAATTTTTTTTCATTTTCAAGGAATAGTAATAATTACTTTTTTTTTTAAATATAACTGACGAAGAAATTTTAAAGTCCGCGCATTTACAAAGCTCACTCGTACTCTTTTACTTACGACCTCTTATATATTTTTCAGAGGTTTTAAATAGTATTATTTTAGATGTTCTCTAAATTTATGTCAAAAATAATATTTTTAAACAAAAAAATTATAGCTTGAAGGAAGGGCTAAATTATTGCATATATCGTAGTCATACAGGAGAAAGTGACCAAGTGCATTTTTCAAAAAAACGTGATCATTGACTATTTACTAGCTTAATATTGCCCTGAAAAAAATCCCAAAGGATTTTAAACTTCGAAGTTTAATATATTGACTTGTTAAAAATGAGTAAATACATTGATGTTTATTTTCTTGCCAAGCAAAAGTGACTTAAATGGCCCTCCTGAACATTTAACGTATTGTTAGTTGGTCACTTTCTCCTGTACGACTACGATATGTTTGTTTATAATAATATCTTCAATATGAGCAAATAATTACTACAATCAATCAACAAAATTAATGTGTTATAATAAAAATGGTCTCAAAGGGTTATCAACCCCTGCACTATTGCCGCTTAAGGTATCATGCAATAATTACGTTTTACATTTTTATTTTGCAATTTCCAAAAAAAAAACTGTTTTTATAATCTTTTTATTGAATGCTTGGTTTTGCCCGTACATATATTTTTTTAATTAAATGTAATCTAATGTAGTAGAAATGTTATTGGAAAGAGCATGCATATGATTTCAAGTAATTTAACAGTAAAAGTTTTTTATTATGTATTTTACTATACACACGGTTCAATGACATACAAGAAAAGGAGGTTAATACCTCAAAACTCTGCTTCACAAGGCAAATTGAGGACTGCCCAACTTGTCAATTTACTAAATCACCTTTTAATCCAGTATTCGGTTAATATTATAAAGCTCTAGGTACACTAGAATAAACTATTTTATATTACAAATATTCCATTATATGTATGTCTTGTCAGCTAAGCTACAGAGATAGGGTAAATAAATAAAAAATCTTTTAAATACTCCAGACCTAATCCATCTCACACATTGATATGGCCAGCATATAAATTAAGATCTACAAAAAAAATTGTTCTACTGGATAGTTTTTTTTACCTACCTCCATACTATCATAAACCTGTACATATGTAGTAAAATTTTAAAATTTGGTGTCATAATAGTCTGTATTTTTTAGGTGTTTTTTGTTGTTGTTCTAGTTCGAAAGTATTTGCCAGATCAATTATCTTTCTTAATGACTTTACTCTTAACCCTTATCGACACTCAGTGGTAAATATTCGCAATCGACATTGCATCAATGTATAGTTGATTGATTGTAAATTACACAAAAGCATGGTGAGCAGTCCTGGGCTTCAGATACCACAGTACAGGGCTATATTTATTCAATATTACTATAAAAATCCCTTATATTTATTTTGGCTCCCTTGGGAACCGCACCACCAGAATGGTAGCCAAACGCCCTAACCAGTACACTGTTAAGTCTAGAGAAGGCTGCATACCTACGGCCATAATTAAGGAAATTCTGTCTGATCGGACCAAAACTCATCGGTCGGAAGAGTTGCTAAAGTCAACCGAAACATAAATTCAATCAACAATATTGTTTTTTAAATAGTACGAAAACTAATAACTTTGGAAAAGTTATTTTTTAAATCAAGTGCTACTGAATCATCTTGAAAACAAAATCCATTACCGAATTTGGAGTTACCTGATGTTTATGATGATAATTGTAACTCCATCTAATTCCATTTAAACAATACTTTATTCCTCCATTTTCTGCTATTTCCGTTGTAATGGAATCTCAGTATAACCAATATTTTAGGCTGGGAACTGATCACTTAAATTTCATTTCATTCTTATAGGAAAAACTACTTCTCTACTACTCACCAACCTCTCGGGAACGGTGGAATAAATTGTATTTTGACTTAAATGACGCATTTTAAAATTTACTCTCTCTCTTTTCCTTTTTATCCGTCTTAAGAATTTTAAATGCTTCTCGCAATAAATACTTAGTTCATTAAATCCATTTAATATATGCTTTGAATGTTGCTTTTAGCACTGAATGTTACAAATCTCTTTGTGGAAAAATGGCATTAGGGCCTTGACACCAATTTGTGGCACTGACTATTTAGATTACCCATAATTCACTGTATCGTTATTGACTTGTATTCTTTTATGTATGTTATGTATATTATATCCACATTGTACGTTTTAAAAAATATATAAATCAATCATTTTGTGCCCATCAGTGCAGATTTAGTGTTGACAATCTATAGAGTTGTTTTTGTCAGAGTTGGAGAGTGCGAGAGCATTTATGTGATAAATTAATTGTCTTAGTGGCATTTGAAATTATTGATATTAGCATTTCATGATTAACAAAAAATTATGTCAATTTTTATTGATGGCGATCTTTATCTCTGGTGTTTTTTTTTCTGTTTTGTCTATGCGGCAAGTCGCTATCAAATTATGTGTATTCCGACGTTACTCAGTAAACAATAAGCACTTTTTTTTGGACTATGTACAATATTCTGCAGATAAGGGTTCAAAAAAATTACTTTTAATATGACATGACAACTCCATAAATATTTTTTTTTTTATAATGCTGTTTTTCCGCATTGGACTCAGTTATTCATGTACATGATGTTGTGTTTTTGAATAATTTGACTATGTACACAATATTTTTGAAAGTTTAAAAATAAATTATTGTATTATTGTTATCAGAAGGCGAAGAAGAGGAAGATGCAGATATTTATAAAGTAGAAAAAAATATAACTTTGGGTGTAACTGACGAGGTACTTTACGACGAACATTCCATGAAGTTCAATCGTGACGAAACCGAAATATCCCGATTATTTGGGACCAAGAAACTTCAAATTCATCGATGTTTAAAATGCAATAGAGAGGTATATACTTAAATATAAAAATAAAACACTTAAGTTTATTAATGTACTGGGACTACTCAAAAGTAGTCTTATATATACAAGTGTTTTATTTCTATATTTAAATCATTTTATTCCACAATGTTAATAATACGAAAAAAGAAATACATATTTGTATTTTAATTATTAACACAAATATTTCAATTTCATACTATGCATTGTTGTGAGCCTAAGTGGCATTAAATAGGTATCAAATTGTGGTAGAGTGGGTTCGAACCGAGAAACCCTGACTTAAGAGTCCGCGACACTAACCTCGGGACCACAACCCGACACCATTCATTTATTTATTATATATTACAAGTTGTTTTCTCAGTACACACAAGTTTTTATATTCGCAAATGACAACTTTCTATATTATTTTTGGACATCTCATCAAAGATGAAGAAGAATATGGAAGTCTGGGCATTTACGGGGCTTACGACCGTAAATAAATACATTAAATACATTACGCATCCTCACATTATTTTTTATTCTCTTCTCTTTAAACTCATTAGCATTATGTTGCATTTCAGGAGTACAAGGAATCAATTGTTTTGCTGTGTAATCTACAATATAACGTTAGTTCTACAGAACCTGTGCCCTTTACTGATGTTTTGAAAGGATCCTTGTGTCCTAGAAAAACCACTCCTGCATGGTAACTCTCTTTGTTATATTTAATAGTTGTTTAAAATTGAAGGATTGGAAAACAGTGGCTAATACATCGCTCACTCCTTTCAACAACGTCAATTATCAAAAATCATCAATTTTCAGTTGTGCATGTTTTCAGAATGCCCAGAAAATGTACTATATCCCAGCAAAAGCATATTTTTAACTTAATATTTACCTGATACAGGGCATAAAGTGTTGTTTTTACATTTTGAGAAAAAGGTATTGTTTAATAATTTTTTTGTAATATTCTAAATATTTTTTAAATGGTGAAAAAACACTCTGGTTTTACCTAAAAAGATCTGTTGCGCAGTAAAAAGTTCAATAACTGGCTTGATATTTATTTTTAATACATTTTATTATATTTTTAAACTTTAAAAACGATCCCCTGAAAAATCAAGTTTTTTGATATATGACATTGTTAAAAGGAGTAAGCGACATGTGGACCTCCACTGGTCTATCCGCCCTTGAAAGTTAGCAGTAAAGAATGAAGGACTAGAGCTCTCTCTATGAGAACTTCCTCGTTTACCCGACATATAACAGTTATCAATATGTATTAAGGAAATCACCAAGGCAGGTGCTGAATTTCAAGCTAAATATTTCTTACTTTTATATGAGGGACTAGAATTTCAGAACATTTTTTGAATTATGATGAAATTGGATTTTAATTTTATCACAAAAATAAATATTAAAATTGTAGTGCTAAATTTTTGTCATCAACTGTTGATACATAAAGTATGTATTACGATGTATCGTTTCCTTGCAGGTGTGAAGGATGCAGTAAGTTTAGTCCCACCCTTCAGTGCTGTTCAGTGAGACAACTTCCGCACTTATTAGCTATCAACTGTAGTGTCAAAACTCAAGCGGAAAAGGACTTCTGGCATAATCAAATGCAGTTTGTGAGTTAATATCCATTATTAAATGATGCGAGGTTGAGAAACATCAAGTATGCTTTGAATCAGAATAATTACTCCACCTCGTGTCTACGAAAAAATGGTTTTAATGTCAATTTTGATTTATTGCCATTTTTAAACTTTTTGTTTACTTTCATATTGTATCAGGTAGAAGAATGACTTGTTCTGTTATGAATCTAAACAGATATTATATAAAAGCTAGATCATAATGCAATCAAAATTAATAATACAAAGTTTTAATTAACCTAGAGTTACTTCATATAATATTTGCAGAATTTTTAACCATTTTAATGAGTTATGTCAAAATTACACGGATTGACTTTAAAATAAAACATGATTATTTCGTAATCTTATTATGTCATAAATATATAATTTTTACACCTTTTGGTCAGTTACAAAAGTAAAGTTATTTTGAAAAGTCATACTTGTTTACTTGCAGCGCTAATTCCTTTTGTATTTGTTAGAATGTTTAAGTACCTTGTATGTTATTACCTGATGTATTTCCTGCAAGGTCAATCCATTTATCCCTTTCTCTTTTGAAAAAATGTTTCCTACAAGGAATATTCAGGTCATCTTCCTTTTTCAATTATACATGCAACAAAAGCAACCTGAGATAGTAACAGGACATTGTTTTTACTTTGCAGATGGCGAGTAGTAACGGCCATTCCATGTATCACGATAGTCCTTCTTCCACCACTATTCCCACAACTTACAGCAGTCGACCGTGTAGATACGGGCACAACTGCTCCAGGCCCGGATGCAAATTCAAACACCCGGATGAGTGAGTATGAATTCTATCATAAACAACATTGTGTCGGGTTGTGGTCCCGCGGTTAGTGTCGCGGAATCCCGAGTTTCTGGGTTCGAACCCACTCTACCACAATTTGATACCTATTTCTAATAATGAGCCGCTTAGGCTCACAGAAATATGTAGTATGAAATTGAAGTTTTTTTGTAGATAAAAACACAAATATTTCTCTTTTTTAAAAGAAACATAAAATATTACAAAATAATTTTTATACAATGCTTTGTTAAAAAAATAAAATAAATACTGAAAGTTTTATCCAAAATTTAAATTATTTATAAAAAATTAATTATTTGTCTAGAAAATAACATAAAAATTATAAATCTCATTAATTGATTCGGCAGTCACTTTGTGGTAAAATCTATGTTTGAAAATGATAAATTAATCGAACCACATGTCACAATAGATTTGAAGAAATAGTGGTATATACCCAGTGAAACTTAAATAATAAAAAATTTACAATTTTGTGTATAATTTTATTTGAAGCAATAACTTTGTGATTATCCATTTTATAATTAAAATATAATTTGTTTTAAAATGACTATAAATATTTTATTATAACTTAATTATAATGTCTACCGGTTTCGAAGCTAACCGGTAGACATTATAATTAAGTTGTTATAAAATATTTATAGTGATTTCAAAACAGTTATACTTTAATTATAAAACATTTTTGGTTGTAAAAAATGGTTTAACAACGTACTAATGCAATATCCAGTCCTCCGAACCGCTGGCAAACGAGCCCCCAGGGGCCGGGCGGCCAGCGCGCGGGGGGCACGGCTCCCGGCTCCCTGCCCTGGCTGCCGCACAACATGCGCGCCCGCCTCGACCCGCACACCTCCCGCCTCACCATCTGCAGGACGGACAAGAGCAAAGACCACATCAAGGTAAATTTATTACTTGTTTCAATACAAATATTCAATAGAAATATTCCCAATTCTAAATTGTAGAGTTGGGTCCTTAGGACCCAACTCTAAAATTTAGAATTAGCTTCACATACGGTTTTTGAAAATGATGCGGAATGCATCGAAACACGTGTCACAGTAGATTTGAAGAAATAGTGGTATTTACTAAGTAAAACATTAATTAAAAAAAAGGAGAAATATTTCTACTACATTTCCTTTCCTTCTTTTGTCTCAATCCTGTGGATTGTTCTGCAGCAACAAATGACACCTCCTTCAGTCTATTTTTCATTAATTATTATTGTTCGCGAAACCCTCTTCAGCTCCTCATATGTCGAACAGCCCATGTCCTCGTATAAGTCTCAAAGATATTCGTGGGGTGGGCGTCCTCTGGCATTGTAGTAATGTAACACTAATGTTCTTTGCCTAAAGCTCCTTAATCAGTTCCCAGTCTACCCCGAGCGTGACTCGGGCAAGGAGTTTCTAATGAATTGGCGATCCCGAGCGCTTCTCGGGCAAATCGTATTCCGTTTTGTCGGTAGTGATTTGTCCAACTCAAATATACTAATATATTTGTTAAAACATCAGTATATTTGACTCGGTATTCGTTAAATATTATTTTGAGTGATGTATTTGTCTAATTGTATTTACTAATCCGAGCGGTATTCGGGAAGTCTTGTATCGACTTGATGATGACGATTTTGTATAGTGACGATTTTTCTCGCCAAAATTCGACTGTTGAGTGGTTAATTCATATCATCTTTATTCCACTTTTTGATCCAATTGATTAAAATTGTGTCAATCCAATGCGGTGCCCTATGCACCACTTGTGGATAGAGGCAGATGCAGAAAAATAATTTTTGCTAAACCAGAACCCTAAGGCAGTGAAGAACTACTGTAATTATCAACAACCATCATTCATAAAATAAAATCTCACTGAGTGGTATTATCTCTTCTCCGTCTTATTCCTTATTACTGAGCGTTGTGACCCTTTTGAAAGCAATGCGTCATTGCTTCGACAAGTGATGTTATACAAGCGTTATATGTATTGAAAACTGTCTCACCGCATTCCTAGACCTGATACAGAAGCATCTAGGCCTCCTGACAAACCTCTAGCAAAGCAATTTTTTTTTACTTAAGTTGTGATATTTATTGAAAATGTGAAACAAAATTGTATCCCGATTTTACTGTGAATTTACATTTAAAAGTTACTTTTAAATTTTGAAAAATTAAAGTATTCATTTTTTAAACAAATAACATTTCACTCCACAATATTTATTTACTTACTTAAACTTTATGTAGAAATGAAATAAATACATTGGCGGGCTTATTGCTAAAAAGCAATATCTTCGAACCAACTAAAAACAGACTAGTAATATTAGTAAAAATGTTTGATATCATAAATAGCTGTTTTGCAATCAGAGGGTTTGCAAACTTGAACATTTAAAAAAAACATTAATTGATGAAAGGAAGGCAAAGGAAAAATGGAGTTTAGGGAAGGAGGTAGAGGGAAAAACTAAGAGAGGAGGTTTGATGGACAGTTGGGATTCTAATGATAGATAGTTATGCCGAATCAGTAAATCTCATTCCCATTTTCCAGGCTGACTCGAATCATACGTATGCTAGTAACAATGTGCGGGTGAATGGTTCTGGAGGTGATTCGTACGCAGAGTCCAATCACTTCTCTGCGGACGCAGACTGCAAGGAGTACTCGCTCAGTGCGGTGGTGTGTCTCATCGACGACACGCACAAGAACATAGTGTCGCTCATCAAGATGCACGGGGACGAGTTGCACAACAATGCGCCGCAGAACGGGCAGCCCCAGTGGTACGTCTTCAACGACTTCAGGTATGTCCTTCTATTGTTTTTATCCTGATCACTGTTTGGTTTATCCTGATTACGGTCAAACCTGGATATAAGAGCCTCAGACATAAGTGAAACCTATTTATCCTTCCAGCGGGCGCGTTGAGAAATTTCCCTTGAGCGCCCGCGCCCGCGTGTCATAAATTTTATGTCATCAGGTTTTCTGTATGTAAATTGGGTTTTCTTTATATAAATGTTATGAAATTGCTGTTTAGTATTAATCAGTCTTGATAAAGAAGCGGTTAGCTTGGAAACCGGTAGACATTATAATAAAGTTATAATAAAATATTTATAGTGATTTTAAACAAAGTAACATTTCAATTATAAAAATTCTTCCATTGTTTTCTCCTCTCTTCAGTTGTTCTGACATGTTTTCCTGTTAAAACACGTCTAAAATAAAGAAGAAATACATTTTACTATAAAAGAAACGATTTAAATGAAAAATAAATAGGAAAATTTGTTTTTTTCCATATACATACTTTCACTTTAAGGACCGATTATTTAAATTTACGCTCAAATGAAATCTCCAAATTTCAATGAAAAACAAAAACTTCTTACCGCACTAGGTACGCCTGTAGTTTAGAGAGACACTGACCCTGGAATAGCTCGGAGCTTGATGCTTGCAATTAAGTGGTAAGGGTAGAGGAAGCGATGAGGTGCATGTTAACTGGTAGGTTAACAGAGTCATAAAAGAGTTTTGTCATTTTACCCTGCTGTGAAAGAAAGCAAGGATATAAGAGAGACCTCTTTGTAAGAGAAAAATATCCCAGTCCTTTGAGCTCTCTTATATTCAGGTTTGACTATCTATGGGGTTGTATGCGATGTGACAAATTTACGCAGTCATATGAGAATGTTCGTCTAGATGTTGATGCATCCTTTCTAGTGTGACGCCAATACCTCACAGCGAAGTGAGTTGGTTCAACTTGGAGTGGAAGATCCCCTGCGTCCTGTTCTACGAGAGCGAGTCAACCAAGACGGCGGTGCTCGGCTCACCGGCCAACAACGGGTTGCTACTGCCCTCCTCCAAGAACATCTTCGGGGGCATCACGACCTCGGATTCCACGGGAGCCTTCACTCCGCTCGCTTCCCACGAGATGCCCAAGAAAGGTGAATGCGCAACTCCATTAGCATCCTTGGAATGTAGATTATGCATGGCTAACCTCTAACTTTGTGTTAAATATAATGTGTGATCAAGATATGCAGAGATAAATGGAATTGAGAAATCTGAGCAATCAGGAGGGTTACAATCTTGCTTTGACTTGCTAAAGTGATTATTGTATATATAGTAAAACCTTGATATAACGGACCTCTATTTAACGAATTTTGTATATATCGGACAAAAAATTGTGTAATGTGTGGTTATATTCATGTGTCGCAGCATGTAAAAAAATATTACCGGCCATGACAACCATAAATCATGTCTCAAAACGTCAAAAGTTCAAACAAAACTTGACTCCTCTTTCAAAGCAAGCGCATCAATATCAAACAGCAACGTCACTTCACAACGATATTTAAATATAGTTTTCATACTTTCCAAAATTGATTTATTTTTAATCTATTTTTATATAACGGACTTTCGACTTTAACTGACAACCCCTCCTTCCCAATTAGTTCGTTATATTGAGGCTTTAATGTACTATATATTCACCACTCTACTCATTATTGATTGAACATCTATATTGTTTGAAATATTCTTCAAAATTTTGTCCTCCTTAATTTGAAATTAACATCAACAACAAGTAACATACGTAAAGGTTATTAGTTTGTTGGGAGCATTTGTAGATTTTATTGTCATTTGATTTGAAGGGGAGCTGGTTGGCATGGATGCGGAGTTTGTGACCCTCAACCAGGGGGAAGCGGAGCTGAAGAGCGATGGCAGACTATCCACCGTGAGACCCAGCCACCTGGCCGTCGCGAGAATCACTTGTGTCAGAGGGTAAATTTACTCTCTACGTTTTATTCTGTTAAATTGCACGCATACATTAGGTAGATTTCAATATCAATTCTACTACCGAATGCAAATTTCATTAAACTGTTCAAATGGCTAATCGTTTTGTTTATTACAGACAAGGTCCTCTAGAGGGAACTCCTTTTATCGATGATTACATCTCCACGCAAGAACAGGTATAAATATAACTTATTGCATGTGCACACACAATATGCCCTATGTTGTGTTTGCATCTCCAATACGTAACTGTGCCATGTTGTGAACCCAATGATTTGTGAAACGATTCATGTAATCTAATAATTATATATACCTAGTATGTACATAAGTAAACTCACATGTAAAATCGTACAACTAAAATCATACACTTAAGTATGAGTTTAGTTTACTGCTAACATAGAATCAATGAAATGTATAAACTCATGCCTCTAGCGAGATAGCGAGTGTTTTTGCCTACAATTTTCACTCATGAATTACATGAAATTATAGTAACTTTAAACGTAAAGAGTAAATCCACTCATGAGTAGGCATATGCTATAAAACTTAAAAAGTTGAAGCCTGAGTAGGGTCATAATAAGTAATGTTGCATAAGCCGTATCTAGATTTCATAGTCACTTGGACGTTAGGTAATTTTTTTTTTTTTTAATCTAATATATTGTTGTACTTGACTCATTTTACTATAGGATAGCTTTTACATGAAAACATTGTATGGCAGACCTTCATTTATATTTTTTTTACTAAATTGAAATTGAATTTACAGTGAATTAAATCAATTGAGAAAAGTTTTATTTTATTTATTTCACTATTAGTCAAAAGTCAAATTTAAAGTTTTCTCTTTTTTTGCAAAATACTTTTAAAATCATTTATAGTTTTATATAAAACTGTTGTGGGAACCAACATTTCTTTATAGTTTTTAGAATTATGGCTGGATTCAAATTACTGAGTTTCTATAAATGGTACACTTTGAATTCTTTACTCTACCAATTTTGCCTATTTATGGGTAAAATTAAAGTACTGCAATAATACAATGGAATTAATAATAGTACTGAAAGAAAAAAAATAGTACAATGAGGACTTTTAAAATAATGTTTTGACTTGCAACAGGTTGTGGATTATTTAACAAAATTCTCCGGAATAAACCCCGGAGACTTGGATGCCAACTTCAGCTCTAAACATCTCACAACGCTGAAGAATACCTACCAGAAATTGAGATATCTCGTGGATTGCGGTGTCAAATTCGTTGGACACGGTTTAAAAAATGATTTTAGGTATGTGATTAGTTTTATCTTATTTTATGCTAATAACATCTAAAAATACTCCCAAGTTATACTCTTTTCTGTACTATGTATGTACTACTTTTGTATAAAAATGTCAAATAATCTTGCATTATTTACGTAGATCCTTTGCTAGTAATAGAATTGAATTGCCCTAAATCCTTTTTTATATATTTTTTTTTTATCCGCTATTAGTATTCACCTATTTTTACGACAGTTGTCAACATAAACACTAAGGGATTGATCTAATACTAAACAACTTTTAGTGGTTTGTTTGTATTATAAACCATTCAGCATAGAAAATTGAACCATGCAGCCTCAAAGATGTTCAAAAATTCATTCTAAATTGCATGCATCTTACTGAGATGCGAGTATGGAAGGATTTTTTAACCCACTATTTATTATTTATCCGTATTTATTTATATATGAACATAAATTAATATATGCGAATCAAACAGAAAGTTTAATACATTTGTATAAGATAATTAATACTCTGATGTTTGATTTTCAGGGTAATAAATTTAGTTGTGCCAACGAAGCAAGTGATTGACACGGTTCACTTGTTCCACCTTCCTCACCATCGAATGGTTTCTCTCAAATTTCTAGCGTGGCATTTACTAGGTAAAATATTTATAGCATTATAGCAAACAGAATAACGGCTGATTAATAATATGAACTAAATAACAGATGTTCCGATCTCCTAATGTTCTTATTTCCAGATATTAAAATCCAATCGGACACACACGATTCGATCGAAGATGCGAGAACCGCCCTCCAGCTGTACAGAAGGTACTTGGAATTAGACAAAGAAGGGGTGGTCAACGCCACCCTCACCACCCTCTACAAAACTGGCAAACAGTTGCAGTGGAAGGTTCCGGACGACTGACCGACACGAGTATACCGCATCGCTCACTATAAGGAGGTTCAACTAGTTTCCTATCTCTCTATTTTAATTTATTAAAGACTTAAAACTAAGTGAAGTATATCTGCACTTGGAAGGCAAAAGGGTGCAAGTGACAAGTTTGGTTGAAACAACCCCCACCCCCTGCAAGAGTAAAGTAATGTAACAATTTTGTTGTAAAATTTCGCATTTAAGCATCGTTACGTTCAGTCGAAATTCAGCTGTCTTTTTAGGTTGTTTTATGTCAAATCCGTAGTTTTTTCGTGGTTTCTCCTGATAAAAATCTTTAAAAACCTGACTAGACATGGTGCAAATGAAAATGGCCGGATTCCAACCAACCACAAAATTGTATCGGTCGGAAGCCCGCCAACATTCTAATTTTTATACATGAACGTAATAAATCTTTTGTGTGTATTTTTCCAAAATGGCACTTTGCTTAACCTGATAACTGCTAACAAAAAAAAACTTTGTTTTTATACAAATGTCAGCTACATATTTAGGTAAAATTACTTAAAATCTGAATATCTTGTTCCAATTCAAACATATATCTAAGATAGTTGCATAGCAGACACATTTGTGTATTGTCACAGAGATGTGTGTAAGCGGGATCAAGGGGTCAAATGCTTTTACATATATTTTAATGTGGCAAGGGTTATTATCTAGTATGTCAACTTCTTTTTTCTTCACTTATTTGAAAATTATCCGTCATTTTACTAAAATATTACAAATGTGATAACACATTTTTAAAAATACTATCACTATTTTTCTGTAATCTGCTCAAAATTTCACTTACACCCTTTTGTATTTCAACCGTTGATGTATGATATTTATATATTTTTTTCAATCCTTAGCCAAATATTTTAAGAAGAAACAATCAACTCTAGCTTTCGTAAAATTTATTTGGATTTTTCTCATTTATCTCTACTGAAAAGTATGCTCACCAAAATCACAAATGGCTTTATTTATATACCGTCAGGGAAACAAGTGAGGTTATAATGCCAAAAGTATCTTCTTGTATCTCAACTTTCTGTTTTGAAAAATATTGACAAGTGTATTTTGGCTACTGTTTACAACTAAATGTGACAATTTGGTACAAATCAGAACGTATTTTGTATTGCCATTTTATAAAGGTTTATTTCCATAATACATCGTGTTTTTAGAATTATTTTATCATCCTTCTGAATTCAATGCTCTGTCGAGTTCACCAAAAGTCGACAATGTGGTATTGAAAATCACTGTTTCCAATTGTTCCTGTAATACAGAAACTATATTTGATAAATGAAATTCTGTTAAAACGGTCTAATATTGTCTAAACTTGCAATTACTTTCTGATCAATCCATTTAGGAATAAAAATAACATTTTTTTAATAATTAAAAAATATGTTAATTTGTTTATCTTTTGGTTTTTAAATATCTAACACAAAAATGTCTAACTTTTGCAATAAAAACCATAGACACATATTTTTATATAATATGAAAAATTAACAGTGCTTTTTGTATAAGTAATTTTATCTGAGAATCACGCTTCTTATGCCTTAAAATTTTTATCAAATTGGTGTTTTAAATAAGTAAAAGTTTTGGTGATGGCTAAAACATTTCACAATCGTGGAAATGGTGCCTTATACTGAATTGAAAATGCATTGCTCATATGTAGTTATTAGAAAACATTCCCGAATACGCAATAATTCTACTGCGCTACAAAATTGTCTGTAGAATTGGTGAAGGAGTCACCGTCATTAGACTTAGCTACCTTGGCCACTAGCGACGTTCAATAATGGCTTCTCTTCAGGTAAATTTGTATGACAGTAAATTGGGTTTTCTCTTCAAATTTAATAATTTTTCAATATGGCCTATCTATAATTTATCGATATACATTTTTAAACGTTTTCTTTGATTTGTCAATATGAAAACAGTGTTATTTACTAAATAAATATAATGTATTTCATAATAGCTACATAGTCATTTAAAGCAATAAAGAGTGAGATATTATAAAATTTAAATTTTAGCTTCGTAATATATCAAGAAGTATGATTAAATTTAAAACTGTAGCTAATATATGAATAGTAATTTTAAAAAATCAGACCTATAAATATTTACAATGGAAATAAAATATTGAAATTATACTGTCATCTCTCTATGTTTTTTCTGTAAACAAAACACAGTTCGTACAGTGACTCTATATTTGGCAGATTTTGATGTGAAAAAATGTTGTTGGGCGCATTGAATGCATGAATTAAATTTCAGTTAGCTCTTTTTGGGAAAAATCTATTTCTTTATTCGTTGTAGGCTCTTGAGAATGAATTAATGACAAATATAGAAGTTCCACTGTTTATTGAAATTGGATATACAATCTATTTTATTTTTTAAAAAAATTGTTTTCTACATGGATTGTATAACATGTTCATATCATAGGCAAAAGATGAACATTTGTTTATGCAACTTTAAATAGGTTGAATTCAAATCTCAGTTTTGGTCATAATTATTACTTGCTATAGTAAATTTCTTATTACTCGAAGCAGTAGGAAATAAACACTATGTACAGATGCGGTATCTCGCAAAAGAAAAGAAAAAACTTAAATTCAACCCGCATTTTGTTATTGTTCTTTTTATCCTGAATATGGTAAATATCACTTGATTTTATCTTTTAATGAAAAATAGTGTCATGTGTATTTTTAAAAATTTATTATTGGTCTAAAAAGTGCCTTTTGTTGTAATTGTAGAATTAAATAATTAATATCATGTATCGTTTGCTACTGTCAGGACTGTATCTTAAATTTTCTTCTCTAGCCTTCTGTCCTTCACTGCTGGATATAGGCATCTTCCGTATTCTTCCATTCCCTTCAGCAGCCAGTTTGCAGCCTGTTTCTACCCCCTGCAGCAGCTTGTCGTCGGACTATCTTTTTTGAGGTCTTCCGACGCCTCTTTTATTCTCCCAAGATCTCAATAAAAAAATAAGGGTGCATCTTGTGGGGTCCTGTCTCGCAACATGTCCCGCCCATTGCCACTTGAGTCTTGCAACGCAATCCATTATATCCGCTATTTCGGTTCTGTTCCTGATTTTATCTCTCATGCTTAAACCAAGCATGGATCTTTCCATGGATCACTGTGTGCATTTGAGCTTCTCTGCGTGTCAAAGTTATAGTAACCGCTATATTCTTGGATATGTATATATTTTATGGGATACAGTTACCGCAATCGAAGGAGCTCAGGATGGAGGATACTGCAAATGAGAGAGAAGAAATGTAAGAGGATTAGTATGTAGGTAAATGAGAATAACAGCAATGGATAGGATACTTGGGAGTTACATACTTGTACTCTTAAAAGTTTGTGTAATTTGAACAGTGATATATTTTTTTTAGAGTTGAGAGTACCTTAGACAAAGAATAAGCATAAACATAAAAAAATCTATTTGGAAGTTTAAAAAAGGTAACTTTTTAGATCAAAAATAAATTCTTAGGAAAACGTATGTTTTGCTTGGTCTAACTTTGTCAGTCAGTTTGTATAAATTATATAGAAACATCATTTCATGTAAACATCGTTCTCCTGACATTTCTGTCCAATTTTCAGAAATTATTTTATTTTACGTCTCACCGTCTTTTGCCATTTAACAGGTATTAAGTTTTTGTATTTTGTATTTTTTTGTTGTATGTTAAATTGTACATTTTCAATAATAAGAATGAATTTAAGAAAAAAAAAATCACTTCCAGAACATTAGACCGCTCCCGAATGCAAAGATTACATTTCAAATGACATTAATAGTAACTACGGTAAGCATAAAGAATGCTCTCTTATAAAATTTGTGCAAACTTAGATACAATTGCTAGCCAAGGAGCGAGGATATTATATAATTATTCTTTTGTAATATGTTTATAGGAAAAATTATGAACACCATGTATGAAATCTATAAATTTACATATTATACTTGCAATAATTAACAACGCTAGTTATAAATGCCAATTGGCCAGCAGCAATATTCTTGATACACTTTTAGCTTAGTACATATGTATTTTGTGAAGAAATTGTTGTTATATAGATGTCTATATGAAAAACTACAACGACACAAACAAAACCTTGTTTGACTCGACAATCAATTGTAACTCGTTCACTTTTACGGCATTCCCGCCTTGTTCATATTCAATTGGTAATATATTGCCATTGCCATGCATAGACTTAGTTGCATGAATTTACTTTCTAAAGATCGCTTAATAAGCTATTGTTTATGATCTGAGACGGAAAAGTGGGTTGACATTTTTTTTTCATAGATACTTAATATCACCCTCTACCGGCGCGCATACCTAATACGGGAAAAAGCTTAGTTCCATATATGTATCAACAAACATTTAACTTCTGTGTTAAAAATATAATCTCAAGTCATTTCACTGATGTTACATTTTACTGCAGCTTGTACTGAACACAAAACTCACCGTCTCTTTTTACATCTTTTATAACTGTAATGTCAATCAAGAACTTAATTACTTATTTTCTAAGAATAATTGTCAAAAACTTAGTTACCCTTAGAAACATGTGAGAATCCAACAATTCCTACCTTTTGTACCAATGCATATAGCCACTAGAATTAATAACAATAGCCGAAGTTTAGTTGCAGTAAAATAATCATTTGATATAATTTTGTAACCACTGTTTTGTGTCAGTTTATTATAACAATTTATTGTAACGGTGAAGATGACATTATCCTCAATCACAATATGTGTTTTCCACTATAGTAAAAATTCAAAACAAAAAATAGCATGTCTTATAATCAAATCAAATGTGATTTGTGAAGAATTCAAATTGAAATCATAAGTTATGATAGTTTGTAAAATAATTTAAATAATTATTTGCCATATTGAAATTAAAATGTCATTATCTCGGAAGCATAGTGAAAGGAGTTGGAACCTTGTCATTCTAGGAGTATGGTGTAACACACACTGCGCCTGTAACCGTTAATAATTTTTCTTCAAATAAATATAACAACAGATTCCTCTTAATCCTTTATCCGCACCAAATGGTGCAAAGAACGTTGCATTAGAATAGAAATCTTAATTAGATGAATTTTGCTAGTTATGTGATCAATCTTACCATTATAGAGTAAGATATTTTAAATGTTACAATGAAAAACATGTGATATTGTGTTGATCCCACCAGAAATGGAACGGGGACCTTGTGCAAAGTATTCAATGAGCAATAACTATAATCATGAGTCGGGTCATTATCGGGCCGGTTAACTCAAAAGTGGTTTTAAACAAAGTATATTGAACTTAGGCAAAAAATTTTATCTTGTAGATAAATATAATCATGGAATACACCAATCTTTTACTTGTATGAAGAAAAAAAACCTTTTTTTTCATTTAGCTGCTATATTAATTGCATAATCTTTATCGTATATTACACAAAGACTAAGTCTTATGATTTATTTATCACCTCAGTTTAACATGTTAATTCTCTCAACTTTGGCCCCATTCGGGATCAAATCCAGGACATTATATGTAGTACCCAAACGTGTTAAACATTGACCTACAGACATACGCTGCCACAATTTTGCAATAAAAATATTGTAATATTTCAATATGCAAAATTTTCATTTGGAAACAAAAACGCTTTTCATGTTTTATTCACATTCCAATTATTTAATTAAATTTGTACTTACTCTATTATTTATATTATATGTGAAGGTCCTTACCAAAACGTTACATTTCCATTATAAATGATTTTCAGTAATCAGCAATTCTAGCTTGTAAAATTGTTACGTTTTGGTACGATTTAATGATTCCATATTGGTTTAACATAGGATTGGTCATGTTTTGTCGCAACTTTAATTATGATTTCGATAGAATACAGTAAACAGAAGATTTTTTGTGCAATATTGGAAATGTAACTTTTTGGTGTCCTCTGCATATAGAATTATCACTATTTACTATCATCGTCTCGTCTCACCAAGGGAAATCGCAGTATAGTATTTTCAAAGATATTTATATTACCGCAAACTCTATATTTATGAATTTATTTTTAAATTTAGATCCAATTTTTTTTAACCCTTATCTGCACACAGATAGAGCACCGCAATATTACAAAAAGTTGTTCAGTCCAGTGCTTCAGGTACTAGTCCAAGCTATTAGAGCAAAAAAATCATGTTCATTTTGATCCCTCTGGGAATCAAATGCAGGACCTCCGGCATGGTATCCAAATGCAATGTGTCAAAATAAATGTGAGTGATTTTCCTCTAATATTTATTTAATATTATCCTGGACTGGTACATGAAGCGAAGGGCTGATCACATTTATTTCATGTATTTAACAATCGAGATAAGACTACTTCTATACAATCCAGTGCCCTATTCACCATTGGTGTGGATAAGGGTAAGAAGTAGAAAGTTAATACTGTCAAAATATTGAGATTTTTTTATTTTATCTTATTTTATTAATATGTAATTTGCATACACAGAGTTTATCGTAAAATAAATAAGTAACTATGCTAAAATGCCTCTAAAAAATATATATGTATATAAAATTAATTATGGCGTTGATATCATTTCTGGGTCGTTTTGATGCGTTTCATTAGCACTTCTTGACTTATGTTTCAGATTGCATTGTAGGATCCATCATCTGAGCGTGAAATCCTAATGACAATGGTCATAATAACCCAGAAAAACTATCAGTATCTGATTGGTCGTAAAAATCCTAGAAATTCATAATTAACAATTCATTGTAACTTATACACCAAAGTGTGCAATTTTTTTTTGTGTTGTAAGAAAAATTATCAAGATATTTATTTACATTAATTTTATACCCTGTCAAATAATGTTTGCCTCATCGAATATTAATCATTATTTTTAAAAGACTTGCTAAATACTGATAACCATTATCGTGTTTGCCATTTAAAAAAAAATATTAAACCCCCTTTTTTTAAGTGTTTTTTAACGAAAGCAGTACCTTTCAGTCTGCAATATTTGAGTATGTCAAATCTATCTCAACATATACTAATAAATTTGATAAAAAATATATATTCATATATAAATATTAAAAAACTTCATCTGTGTTGAAATTAATTAGAAAATTAAGTATTTAGCAGGGATTAAATTATTTTAAAAATGTTTTTTTTTCTGTATCAAAGTGAGAGAATTATGTGTTCATTTTTTACTTCAGAAGAAAATTCAGTACAGCAATTCAAGAAATGCCTGAGACGTTACTATCTATCCTACCTTTCTTACCTTAACAACACCTTCCTTGGTTCCTCTACCTCCCGCCTCAACTCCTTACTTAATCCTACTCCCTTTGTCTTCCTTATTTTCATCAATTTACAGTTTAATAAATATATAATATTGTCATTATATCATTACACTATAACCCATTTTTATTTTTTTTTATTTTACTTATGTGCAAGCAGTATCTGCCCATTCATTTCAAACAGCCGTATAAGATACAAACCTTGACCAGTATCACTAGTCTGTTTTCAATTGGTTAGAAGATATTGCCTCTCAGTAACAATCCCACCAACGTATGTTCATTCTATATGAGAAGTTTCATAAATATGTTCATTATATTAGCAATGGAAACGCCAATACCATCATCCTGATAGCTCCCAAATTTAAAATGTAAAATCCTTCAATCCTCTTACTGATTGCATGAATATTTTGTCTTTATCTAATATATATGCGTATTATTGAAAAACAGTAATATATAAAACTTAAATTATATAAAACAAATTTTAATTTATAAATTCAGTCACATTACTCCACTAGTTCACCGAGGTCGCTGGTTACGCTTTCCCAAAAGGGTGAGAAAAAGCTCTTAACCTTTTGGGAAATGGGAATGTTCATTCTTCCACTTTAACTAAAAAAAACTATCAGCCAAAAACCAAGTATGCCATTCCAAACCAAGTATGAATTTTAAAAGAATAATTTTGAATTTTGCAAACCTATACAACCTATAAAAGCGGTGGGCAATTTTTTCGGTCCGATAATCTCGATTTTACACCAACTATTCCATCATATGCCTTTGTAGATCGTAAATATTGAAAATGGCACCCCTGATGTGTGTGTCGTATTTTGACTTCTTCCATTGACGCGATTGATCACCCAAGTGCCTGCGATCGACTATTGCCCATCCATCTGTGATTTACTTTAATTTTTTTGGCTATCAATTGATATCCCTTTCAATTGGTCAGCCGTCACGATGACAGTTTTGGTGTTGATTCCAGTAAAATATCAAAACAGTGTTTACTTCTCAGAGTATGGCCGGACATTATACACAATAGCTAATGTCAAAACTAAACTATTCCTAAAGAAGTATGTCAAATTTATTTATCGATATTCAGATTACTTCCCGAGAATTCACTTATAAAGAAGTTTAAGCGTTTTCTAAAGAATAAAATTCATGGATAAGTGTAGATTAAATGAGGCAGTCTTAGCTAAGTGATATAGTATATAATTGTAGTATTTCGCAAAGTGTAAATAAAGTATATTTGACCTTAAAATTCGAACTAGAGTAATGCTTCCAGTACTCGTCTACTTCTACTTGCAATAACTAGGATTAAGTATTCTACTGTGTAAATTTGCCAAAAAAATAATCGCGTTGCACCGTTACAAATGTGTTTTTTATTAGCGTAAAGAACAAGATCTTACGAACAAATACACCGCTCACTCATTAATAAGATTGTTGACGAATTCATATTTTACGAAATTAGTGAATGATATTCCTATGCTATTTAAACTTTGGGATTAATATGTATATAATATGTACTGATTTTCTTGTCTTTTTTATGTTTAAACTATCAAACAATGATTTTGTTTCTGTAAAAAATCTCAGCTTTTAAAATCATTTAAAATAGTCAGTGCTGTTCTCTATCTGTTCCGTTATATTAAAAGTGTATGTATTAGATGATTGCCACGCTTTTCACTTTTAAAAAAAGAAATATTTTCGTTTTTATCAAACTTATTCACAACTTGACACTTCTATTTGATGACTATTTTAATTATGTACAATAATGAATTATTGTTTAAATATTTTTTATTCCTGACTGATATTTTATTTTATTTTTTTATAATTATCATTTATTTGTACTGATACCAACTGTTTCCAAATTGATCATGTTCAAAATTCGACAGTATGCGACAAGAAACTTTTTTTTTTAAATAACAGATTTTTTTTTAAAATAACAGTAAATTGTCGACAGTAAGTGACAAGAAACTTTTTTTTAAAAATAATTTAATATTATCCTCGTTACATTTGTACAGTTGACAGTTTATTTTATTTTTTTATATAAAGATTTTCATATTTTTTGTCAATTGGAACTAAAAAGTGATGGAATATATGCATTTCGAAATTGACAAGTTATGGGTACGTAAGAGAGGCTAGTATAAGTGTGGCAAGTTTTGTAGAGAAAACCTTTTTAGGTGTTTTATTTATACTTTTATACTAACGGAAGTTTTATTGAATAGCCCAATATAATTTATGATTAGCTTAACGCACAATATTCAATGTATTTACTTATCGGCTTATATGTTATTCTACCTCAGCAAAGTAATAAATATCAATGACTTCAATGAATGAGTGCAAAACTTCAAACTCTCCGTGGCTGTGTTTTACTGGGATCAAAACGGGATGTATGGGAATTTCATACAACTATGGTCCTGAGCCTGTGTTCCCAACAGCGCCATGCCTACAAAAAGACCTCATATATTTTAATTTAGAATATCTTTTAATTAACCAATATCTAGTAAATTGATTACTCGTTAAATGTAAGAGCAGATTCAACATTATTGTTATAGTATTGAATTACACTTTTTCCGCTTACTAATGGTAATGTTCAGCGGACCATAGTTGTATGCCTTATAGCATAACTGTGGTCCAAAGATTATAAAGAAAAATGAAACATACAAACTACACATAGATGAATGTCTTTAATTTTAATTTCTGCGTGTAACATTATCAAGAATGAATCTTTGGAAAAGCTTTGTTTTTGACGCGGTAACAAACATAAAAAAATGGAGTGCTTTTGGACCATTATTTTTCTTGTAACCCTTATCCTCACCCAAATGTACATAGGGCACTGCATCTCATCGATGCAGTGTTATCTTGGTGGTTAATTAAATAAATGCATGGTGATCAGTCCCGCGCTTTAAATACCAGTCCGGGGTGATATCAAAAAAATATTATTGAAAAAATCACTTAAATTTATTTTGAACTCTTTGGTAACTGAACCCGGGACTTCCAGAATTTTCTAACCACTACACTACAGAGGCAGATATAATTTAGATTATAGTTGTGTTAAATTATGATATATATATATATATATATATATATATATATATATATATATATATATATATATATATATATATATATATATATATATATATATAAGACGTGGTTTTTGGATTTGTCCCGTTTGTGTCATATTCGACCTCATATGCTTCTGCTCCCAGTGTGAACACAGCCTAGGAAACCCACCAATTGAGAAGTTCTGCACTTAAATAGCATTGATATGTGTAATCACATGACTTTAAATTACGGTGTTATTATATTTTCTTTTGATGTATTAATTTTCGCCAACATTATGTGGAATGTAATGTAACATTAGCCAACTAAAAGTTGTATTACTGCCCGTTGTTGATTACTTGAATAAATAATTAGCTTAGGGAGATATTGGAAATATTTGCAACTTGTCGGAGAAAGGTGTGTCCAGTTGGCGGCTATAATGCCAGTGCGTTTTAGATTGATCTCTCGAAAGAAAAGGTTTAATATGTTAAGGATCCTTGTCTAGTTATACAGAAGCGAATAGCAGATAAGAAAATTGACAATTGAAAAATAAATGTAACTAAATAAGTAGCCCTCTTGTAACTATATGATTTGTCTCTATCGGATGAGATTAATATTTTACTATGCATTATTATTGTAAACGAAGTGATGTCGCGAGAAAAGATGCAAATGAAAGGCGTTATATGGAAATGTTATAAAATAATTTTATTGTAACAAAAGTGAGATACTTAATGATTTTATCATAATGATTATTCAATCAGTATTTTTTTACATACATTTTTCAGTTTCTATATGTATATATTTGTGAATATATATTTTTTTTTACACATTGGACCATTCGATGTCGAAATATTTTTACAATAAAAAATCGAAAATCTTTACCTATTCTTTGTTGTTTATTTGTACCTTTCTTCCCTCCGGCTCAGCGACAACAATTGTGAGAGCCGTATTCAACATTCCTGACAACAGCACTTTGACCTTTTTGATGAAAACTCCAAAGGAGGTAACAGATACAAATCCTCATCCCTCTATAGTCCCATATTTTTAAAATGATAAATAAAACCTGATTTGTTGTTTAAAAACATTCCAACTACAGTAAATTAAAAATATATATATTATTTCTCCACATTTTATATATTTTTGCTTGTTCAAGAAAGGTCACGCTGACAGTGAAATTATTGCTTTTTTTAAATCCTCGCCAATGCAAGACAAAAAACATAACTTAACTTTGAAAATGTCTACTTATCGTTATTGGAAATTTCATTAAACAAAATTGATTTGGTTAAGTATACAGTGAAACCTCTATCTGTTGTTTTTAAAAGGACCCATTGAAATAAACTACTATGAACTGTATGCATGCGGGATTATGAAGTCAATACACAAGGGGATACAATAAATTAAAGTTACCGTCCTCTCGATCTGCATTCCCATTGGTAGGTTAAAATTTTAAGAAGAATACAAATTTTAGATGTAAATAAATATATTTATTAAAGAATACAAAACTGAACAGAACCCAAAAATCTTCAGACCTCTGCTGTATTCATCAACATAGTTAATTATGATTTTAAATCAATGATCTTTTTTATGACAATGGTATGTGAGGAGAATGGAACCATCTAGACCCCTCGCTCCAAGGTAGATGACTTCCGGGCAGACCACCAAAGAGATGGATTGACAGCTGGAAACCAAGATCGCAGGAGGCTAATCCCTCTTAAAAACAGGCCACAAGCCCTACACCGTGCAGAAGAAGAAGATATTATTTATGAAATTTTCATTTTCAAGGTCAAATTTTTGCGCTAACGCTGAATAGGACCATATGGTCTGAACAAAATCAAAATAGTTGAAAACAAATTAGCAATATGTTTTGAATTACCCCCTGATGGGAAAAATAAATACAAAATTTAGATTTTTTAGATGTGTTTATATTTTCAAACATTACATTACAGCAATTAAAATTAACATGTTAAATGCACAACATTTATAGTGGAATATGACAAAATGAGGTAAACACTATAAAATTCAACAGCGAAGTGGCAGAAATAACTTTTTCTTTTATAATTTATCGTCATTACATAGCAAATATTATTAATTGGATAAACTAGCAAGTTAGGTATCCCCTTAGGTTTTTCACAACCATGAATATAAATCATGAATCAGTTGCCGCATTTAATTTCAATTTTACTGGCTTGAACTGGAATTTTTTTTTTTTTTTTAACAAATTAACGCAGCACAAGAATTTTAATTCTAATTTCACGTATTTGTGATAATACCTTATCTAAACAATCAATTGGCGAAAAAAAGGATGACAGCTCAAAATTGAACTATTACCAGCTTATTTGATGAATTCTTAAAATATTACTTTTATGGCAATTTGAATAATATTATCAGTTATGTATAGTATCAGTCAGTTGCTGTATTAGAATATATTATGCATTTCATCATAAAGACGTCAGCACCCTCATTGGCAAAATATTAATTAAAATGGCCTTATGCGTTATCACTAATTGATAATTCAATAAAAGCTCGGTAGCATACAATATCTGCAATTCAATTATCCTCAAAACTCCGAATTGCTGAATTATTTCCTAAATAATTGAAATACAGACTAAATGACTGGTAATCTTCCATTTGCATTGACACTGAAATTACAGTAGTCCATTCTGCTCAATGGCCGTTGGGTAGTTGGGAACAGCTGCTTATTTGGACCAAATCTTAAGAAACGGAAATAAAACAAGGAATGAATGGTAATCAACGTTGTTTAATTAAGACGACATTCTGGTAAATTTAAGATACAAATGGTTCAATGTTTACCTTCCCCATTTCAGCACTGTATATTTTAGCTGATTAGGTAACAAGGAAAAACTTATAAAAAATCGAGTACACTTGATGCGTTTCTGCAGAAACAAATTGCATGACTTCTGTACTTTAAAAAAAATTATTATTGTACTGTCTTTTGAATTAGTGCATAAAATATACACACTTCATTTTTTTTTAAATGGTTTATTAGTTGCAGCCAGTTAATTGGACCAAATATCCCAACTAAGCAAAATCGACTGTACACAAATTTGTTAGACACAAGTATTAACCCATTGCACCACTTATAAAGGTGACATAATTTGTTCATATAACACACTATTTAATTTTGACACATTTTTTTATAACAATAACATTAAGACTAAAAATTACACACAAAATAAAAATGGTAAAACATAAAAGCATAATTTTGTTTGTTTGTTGGTAAGATCGTTATGGCTCATCCCCAGGTAGTTTTGGAAAAGTGTTTTCAGTTCAAAGTTATAAATGTTATTGCCATTCAGTTGTAATGTAAAAAAAATTACTTCAAAGACAAACTGGCCAATCGCCGGCTTTGTGAGTCAGTAACAAATTGACCTTGGCTGGCGATTCGCGGGCTTTGTGTTGCAATGGGTTAATTTAAAAACTTAAGTCACTTTGACTTATGAATGATTCTAGTGATTTAAAAAAAATCTTAATTTACGCTAGGCCAAAAGAAAATAATTTAAATACATCAAACATTATGTGTTAAGGTTACGTAAATAAATACATGAGATCAGTATAGTAACATTTAGTGCAGTCTTCGAGTGATAGCCGATCATAGCCTAAATAATACTTAAATTAACCTAATAAATAAATATTCATCAAGTGATATCGCTCACTCCTTTCAACAACGTCATATATTAAAATTTTCAGTTGTGCATGTTTTCGAATTGCCCAGAAAATGTACTATATATGCAAAAAAACTGTACTATATATGCAGAAAATGTACTATATATGCAAATAGCGGCATATTTTTAACTTAGTATTTACCCGCAACAGAGCAGAAAGTGTTGTTTTTGCATTTTGAAGAAAAGGTATTGTTTAATTATTTTTATAAATATACTAAATATTTTTCAAATGGAGAAAAAACATTAAGATTTTACTTAAAAAGATCTTTTCCACAGTAAAAAGTTCAAAAAGTGGCATGATATTTATTTTTAATGCATTGTATTATATTTTTAACCTTTAAAAACGATCACCTGAAAAACCAAGTTTTTTGATATTTGACGTTGTTGAAAGGAGTGAGCGATATATAGAAATACCTCTTATAGTCCTGTTTCTATATGTCCAGATTTTAATCTGTATTCTACATTCACATTATTCATTGAAATAAATTAATTAGAGAAATATGTATTTACAGAGTTCAAAAAAATTAAACACATTGGTGCAATTTATTACTAGAATTAAATATAAAGAGATTACCTTAATCTTGTGATATTGTTCAAAGGTGTGTATATTATAAGTAAATTATTATAATAACACGTTACGCAAGTAATGCGTAACGTGTTATTATAATAATTTACGTGTTATTATAATAATAGAAGTTGATTTTGTTCTATAAATCGCTCATTTGGTGCAACAATATGTAATTACACTTTTTTTTAAAACAAGTTAAAAATGTCAAAAACTCTAAGAGTGGAGGCAAACCTGAAATTTATGAACAAATACTTGTATTAACAAATAAGTTCATACGAGGCCAAAATATAAGTTAAACGAAAAAAATGATGTTTTCAAGCATCTCCTAGAATGTAAAAACACATTGAGAAAAATTTTACATTCATTTCATACTTTGCAAGAACAAATACTGAATTAACATACCCTATAATATAATTCCCTAAGAAGACACAATGTATTTAGTTTTAATCAAATTTAGGGATTTAAATACATACATATTTTACAAAAAAGAACATCCAATATAAAAAGTAGGAATGAAGACTCGTTAAAGATTTTTGAATGTCATTCTTATGTCTATGATTTCTTAGCCGTAGGAAGTCTTACATATTCCATCAAGTCTCATACAATTCCTTGTGAAGGTAAAACCATCTTTCGTTAACAAAAATACAGTTACAACACATTTAATACATGATGTAACATGGTAATTGTGATCTTTGGTACATAAAAAATAATACACTTGTATACGACAAGTATAATAAAAATATATTTTTGTTTATCCATATAAACACAATTAGTTTAAGAACATCTGTAGTTCTCGAAACTAGTCATGTTTACATGAATAAACTGAAAAATGTGGTCATATTTTAATATTTAAATCATCATGTTATTCCACAAAGTTAATTCCGAATCAATAAATAATCTTTGGTATATGTCAGTTTTAATAAATAAATTCTGTGCTGATAACATTAAGCACGTGACAAAATATTTGTTTTTTTTTTTTAACATAACTTAATTTTAAATGTTCTTTAAATACTATTTTTTTAACAGTAAAATATATTGATTGTTGTATACTTATAATTTGAGTTTGATAACTGATATAATCTCTATATTCTCGATACATATTTTTTAATGAGAAATATTAGTGTATTTATTATTTACACAAATATTTCAATGTCATACTATTTCTGTGAACCTAAGCGTCTCATTATTAGAAATAGTTATCAAATTGTGGTAGAGTGGTTCGAACCGAGAAACTCTGACTTAAGAGTCCCCGACACTAACCACAGGACCACAACCCGACACTCAAAATTAAGAACCCTGTATTAAACACCATGGCGAAGATTTAGAAAGAAATCAATAATATATACACTGATTACTTAATAATAACCGATTAATACATTATTTATCATATAAAATTAATATGATATACTGAACACTGGACCTATAACACAAAACACTCACAGTTCCTTGATACAGTTCATTTAACGGTAATTTCAACCAAGAAGTTGAACTGGAACCAATTTTATTAGAATAATTGTCAGACACCTAATATAGGTTTGAATGATTGCCATACTGCGGGAATGTTCTAACAACTCCCAATTTTTGTGTGAATGCATAGCCGATAACAAATGCCAAAATTTCATTACAATGGACTGACAATTTAAAAATAATTTTCTACGCAAGATAACATTATTTGCAATCACAATAAGAGGATTCTACTGTACCTCATAGATTGTTTGGTTTAAAAAAATAGCAAAAATAATGACTTCAATTTAAAACAGTCAATGTATAGAAATTATGTAGTCCTATGCTGATATTTTACAATTTTGACGGACCTCAGGTCATCTTATTTTGTATATTTTTTTTTACAAAAAAAATTGTGTATCTAGTTTCTTTTTAATCTGCACAATTTATTAGATTGTTCGACATGTGATTAGAAAATTATTTACATTCTGATGTTTTAATAAAGACTTCCAAATAAGATCTAACGGAGATGTCAGAATAGAGCAGTAGATGACTATATTACACTAAGTTTAATATTAACTTTCATACTTTAACAGTAGAAAGTGAGTTTGATTCATTTACATAGATGGCAAATAGTTTTTCTTAACCGTATCTTAAAAAATATGTGGTTAAAAATATTCAAATAAATTATGTTTTAAATATTGAGATAAATTCTATGTTTTTTTTAAAGTGAATATATTAATTATATTTTGAAAATACTTCTTTTACATGGTATTTTAGATCCTTTACGCATTAAGATATACTAAATTGCAAATAGGCATTCATGCGAGATGCGTGACAGTCACCTTTCATGAATACGGGAGATTATTTCTAACAATAAAATAAATAATAAAAGTAGAATATTTCTCATTAAGAGTATAAAATATTACATTTGAATAATGAAATAGATGTATTATTTTAAGGAATTAAGTTTATAAATATTTAGACATTTTTCAGGCCATTAGTTAGGAAAAAATCTTCAGCACATTTTTTATTGTTATAATAAAACATTATATAAGCATTTGATAAAGAGTAAACATAAAAAAATGGAGGTAATATAGGATGTATACACCTCCATTTTTATACATACTATAAATTTATGATTCTTAAGGCAAGAGAAGCATATTGTAATGCCATCTTTGGTTCGTATAATTAATTAGTTAGCTTAATAATGTTTCAGGCAGTCGATACTGCAAAACTTTATAAATAGAACCATTGTTTTTCATTAGTTAGTACCTACTGAAAAATTACAACAAAGAGGTTGTGTTTTACAGATTAAATTAAATAATAATCTCATTTAGTCCTAGTCTATTTTGCTGCTTGAAGGAGAAGTTAAAATAGATCAACACTGACTTGATATTTAATCAACACAGACTTGATTATTTAGTAAAAGACAGCAAAAAAAATAGAATTTTTGATCCTCTTCAAAATCTGTTAACATTTCAAAATCGGATACATTTTAATTTCTTGCTTACTTAACACATTCTAGTCGGGTGGTTTTTTCATTAACCCTGACAATAATTAGTATACTAATTACAGTCGTATACTAGTAACCGCAAACGTTTTTTGATATCTCTCGCGCTCTACCAAAAGTAAGCAAATAGAACGCTTATAAGCGTCTCTCGCTCTCTACCAACAGTATGAAAAAGACAGTTTTAAGCATTTCCGGCAAACAATATGTGATCAATGAAACAAAAATGTTATCGATTTTGATTTACTTTCCCTCACATATCGATATAATTTTTTTTTGGTTATTGTTAAATGTTTTTAACCTTTTAACTGCCATAGCCGTGATGACATGCCTCATTTTCCACGCTTCAATTTACATAATAACAAATACGACACTCACACTTATTTTACCACGCCACCATAGAGTAGTAGTCAGAGTGTTAGTACTGTGCTGGAAGATATGGGTTAGATTCCCAATGGATTCAAAAAAATTAAATCCCAATATTTATTTGATATCGCTGATAACCTGGAATGCAAATTTCTTGCCTAAAAAAAATAAAGCTGCTTCAATATACGCAGTTCCCAATGCACATTGGGTCTGAATAAGGGTAAGAAGAAGACCTATTTTACTTACGTGCAGAGATCACATAGGATAATTATGACCTACCAAGACATGATTTATTTTATTGTAGTTTGAAAAATGCAGTGTCAGGCAACACCACGTTCCCCACCAGCAGTTAGAGATAAATAATTTAAATACTTTAACTTTAACTTTGTTCGATGACGTTTTTGACATTACCGCCGATAGAAAAGGGTCACAATACCTTTACCATGATGTGTGGCTAAGCACGCAATGTCGATCAATGGCAGACAATGTCAATAATCATATTTGTCAGATTCAATGTCTGCGGATAAGTCTGCACCTGCGCCGAGAGGTGTCCGGTGAAGAGTCGTCTTCGCTGTCCACGGATCCTCGACGGCTCTGGTTAGCCGCTTCTATGAGAGCTAGCGCCGGAAAGGACGAACGCCGAGAAAGGGTTGGTGGTCGCGCCCCTGGAAATATTTTTAAATATATATTTACGGCTAATGCCTTCAACAATATTAACAAAAATTTGTACAGTAACAGTTAAGAATACACTAATAAAAATCTTCACTTTCATACAATAGATTTAATACAATACAATATATTATCAAAACAATATGACGAATGTTGTTTATGTGATGACATAAACGATTATTCACCGTATTATTGAAGTGGATATGAAGAAGTATTATGGAAGTCTGGGCATCTACGGGGCTGACGACCGTCATAGGCTGGTTTAAGTGATATGTTAAATAAAATAGGCTGGTTTAAATGATTCAATATATATATATAGAACTTCCAAGAATTTGAATAGTGTGGTTGTCAATAATGGGTAGAATTGGTGAATGTTACATGTGTGTAAAGTGATTACTTAAACCAGCCTATGACGGTTATCAGCCCCGTAAATGCTCAGAATTCCATATTCTCCTTATCTTTGATGAGATGTCAAAAAATAATATGAAAATAACTCCTGTAATTGGAGATAATCCAGATTTTGTGAACAAGTATTTGGAGACACTGAAAATGTTGTAAATAGATTATTTACCGATTAAATGTTCAATTTTAAAATGGATAGATAGTATCACAATGTGACTGTCCAATCAATTAATCATATATTAATTATTTAAAAAAACTGTCAATCAAATGGCTCTTTACTTAATTATTATTTTTTTTAAATGTTACTTGAGCAATAATGAGTGTATTTATTTATTTATTTTTATTTCATCATATATATGCTTACAACTTACAAATTACAGAAATGTTCCCTCACTGAGTTTCCCATGCCCATTTTACAATATTTATTTATAAAATTACAAAATTGTTTATGGCAACCAATAAAAATACGACATGGCCGAATGATGCGATATATTTATGATCTACCGTCAGATCTCACTTCCATTATCAATTTGTGAATAGCTCTTTTACATTTAGTTTCTATTTTTTAATGACATTATGGATAATGAAAGTAGATATTACTTTATTGCATAGTAATCAAAATTCTTTCGACCAAAAGAGGTATGTGTTGGCATGTTTTGTTTGATCTGCTTGTGGTTTGGATCTTATAGTACTTTGACATTTTATAAAGTGTGTTAATTGTGACTTGAGTGCTTTGCTGGGAGGTTTTTTCTTCTGTTATGTGAGAGTAATTCTTAAATGCATATCGCTCACTCCTTTCAAGAACGTCATAAATCAAAAATCGTCAATTTTCAGTTGAGCATGTTTTCTGAATGCCCAAAAAATGTGCTATATCCCAGCAAAAGAGGCATATTTTTAACTTAATATTTACCCGCTACAGGACAGAAAGTGTTATTTTTACATTTTGAAGAAAAGGTATTGTTTAATTATTTTTTTAAATATACTAAATATTTTTCAAATGGAGAAAAAACCTTCAGGTTTTAACTAAAAAGATCTGTTGCACAGTAAAAAGTTCAATGAGTGGCTTGATATTTATTTTTAATAAATTGTATTATATTTTTAAACTTTAAAAACGTTCTCCTGAAAAATCAAGTATTTTGATTTATGACGTTCTTGAAAGGAGTGAGCGATATGTAAAGATTGTTTTACCATATAGTTTGATTGATTGTCATAAAATGTAATTTGTTGAATATTTCATCTGAGGAAGTCCATCTCGGAACTTTTTAAATTATTGATTTTTATCTATCAATTAGATACAATGTTTCTCATTGCGGTAATTCCTAAAGAAAAAAGATTTCAATTTGGCTCTTCCTGCAAACATAAACTGACCATTTATTTTTGTCCTCAAAATGGGACATCTACCAATTCTTACGTAAAAGTATGTATATTCAAGAAAAAACTTATTTTTTCATAATTTTTATGTATTAATAAAAGAAAAGGTATGTTGATAAAGAAAATAAGGAGAATAAATAATATGAATATGAAAAAATTATGTTGTTTTACATTGGGACAGGCTATCTAAAAACGGGACGGTCCCGTTCAAAATGGGATGTATGGTCACTTTATGCATACAGCATGCATGGAGGTGGAAAAAATTGCAATAACGATCAGGTTTCCACAAATACATTATACAAGAATGCATATCATACTTCGTAATAATGTTTAGATAGTTACAAAGCAAATAAGATACGCTCTTAATAATTATATTGCATGATAATAATAATCCCTCATCCACAGTAATAAAGACAAATCCAATATTGAATAGATAAATTGAAATAATAATATATAACTTTTACATAATAAAATAAATAGACATTTTGCCATGTCTATCTTATGGTGCTAAAGTATTCATTAAAAAAATAATGTTAAAAAAGAAAATGTGTTCAGAATAAATGTATTATTACAAACGTATATCCAATATATGGAGTCACCCATGAACCAACCGTCTTTATATAATAATATTGTACGCTCCACTTCATAGAGGAACGGGATATATCGTGAGTGAAATATTGTTATGACATATTACATAACTAGTTCTCGTATATTTTTCTCTGGTGAGTCAGTCGTCAATCCAGAATTAATTTCCCCATTATCCAATCATCCTCCCGCTTTGTGTACCGAGTCTGCTAGGACGATCATTCATTTATTTTGTATCCAATATTCCATTTTTATTACAAGCTTTCATATACGTGTTATTACGTAGTAAAAGCTTGTTGTCATAAAGTCCATTATAAAAAATAAAAACACACATATATATAAATATATAAATATATATATTGTCCGCCTCCGTAGTGTAATGGTCAGCACGCTCGGCAACCGTTCTGGAGGTCCCGGGTTCGATTCCCAGGGGGGTCAAATAAATATTAGTGATTTTTTCACTGTAATATTTATTCAATATTACCCTGGACTGGTACCTGAAGTGGAGGGCTGATCACCTTTCCTTCATGTGTAAACGATCAAGATAACACTGCGTTTATATGACGCAGTGCCTTATGCTCCATTGGGGTGCGGATAAGGGTTTTATTACTATATATATATATATATATATATATATATATATATATATATATATATATATATATATATATGTATATGTATATATATATATTTATATATATATATCCGCCTCCGTAGTATAATGGCCAGCACGCTTGGCTACCATTCTAGAGGTTCAGGGTTCGATTCCTAGGGGGGTCAAATAAATGTAGGTGTTTTTTTCACCTGGTACCTAAGGGGGAGGGCTGATCACCTTTCCTTCGTGTGTTAACGATCAAGATAACACTGCGTTTGAATGAGGAAGAGGGTTTGAAGAATTCTTATTCGCCTATGTTGAGATGGCAAAATGTTAAAACCTTATCTTTAAATTTAAACATATATGTATTTTTACATTGCAGTCGTAAATTTCATAGTTGCTTACATATAGCTGACATACGCTTTTCAATACTTTCATTCAGATATTGTACAGAGGTGTAAAGTTATTTTAAAAATGGCTACATGAATCTGGCAATTAAATTAATGGTTCAAAATTTTACTGCGGGAAATGATCACACCAATATGAATAATTATACTCGACATTAATATCGTGGTGTGTCCCTACTTTCATACAATTTTCTGTTTTAAAAAAAAAAACTTCTTTCATCTCACCATAGATGTCCCTAGTGAAATTCTAGTGATTCAAGCACTATGTTTTGAATTTGAATAATATATATAGAACTTCCAAGAGTTTAAGTAGTGGGGTTGTCAATCATGGGTAGAATTCACCCAATATTTACTGTAACATTTAATGCGATCGAATTTTATGTTTAAAACGCTGTTTTTAACTGAAAAAAAATTTTTTTTCGTAAAACATTTATGGTTTTGAAAAGAAAAGAGTTATGGATATATAAGGAGTCAAAAAAGGATCGAGTATTTTTCAATACTTATGTACATATATTCAACAAAAAAATCAAATTACAATATTCTTAAAAATATATAATAATAATAATAAAACCCTCATTCGCACCCCAATGGTGCATAGGGCACTGCGTCATATAAACGCAGTGTTATCTTGATCGTTTACACATGAAGGAAAGGTGATCAACCCTCTGCTTCAGGTACCAGTCCAGGGTAATATTGAATAAATATTACAGTGAAAAAATCACTCATATTTATTTTACTCCCCCTGGGAATCGAACCCGGGTCCTCCAGAACGGTAGCCGAGCGTGCTAACCATTACACTACGGAGGCGGACAAAATAATACGTAGCATAAAATAATATAGTGTTTTCCTCATAAATTTTATTCGACCAGTGACCGGGTTTCGCCGTAACCGACATCATCAGTCTGGTGATGTCGGTTACAATGTAAATTGTAAATTTGAGTAGAGTGATTGTGAATCATGGGCAGAATGGTGAATATTACACGTGTATAAAGTGATCAATTGAACCAGGCTATGACGGGTCGTAAGCCCTGTAAATATCCAGACTTCCATATTCGTCTTTATCTATTATGAGACGCTAAAATGTAAAAATAATATGAGAAACCCAGATTTGTGAACAAGTATTTTGACACACATAAAATGTTGTGAATCATATTGATATTACAATTCTAATCGTAATAAGAATTTGTTTTATCTGGCCCCTAAGTTTAAAAAAAATCCATCGCACCTTTTTGTCAAAAAAGTTGGTGACCACTGATTTAGACTCGCTGCACACGCGTATAGAGGTTAGTTCAATGTGTGAATGTATGTCGTTACTGATAATTCTATTCTCGCTAGTGTCAGAATCTGATATAATCAATAACACATTATACGCATGTGTGTTTTGTGTGCCTGGGTCATACACACATATCGCTCACTCCTTTCAACAACGTCATATATATCAAAAATCGTCAATTTTCACTTGTGCATGTTTTCGGAGTGCCCAGAAAATGTACTATATCCCAGCAAAAGCGGCATATTTTAAACTTAATATTTACCCGCTACAGGGCAGAAAATGTTGTGTTTGCATTTTGAAGAAAAGGTATTGTTTTTTTTTTTAAATATATCTACGTACTAAATATTTTTCAAATGGAGAAAAAACATTCAGGTTTTACCTAACAAGATCTGTTGCACAGTAAAAAGCTCAATAAGTGGCTTGATATTTATTTTTAATACATTTTATTATATTTTTAAACTTTAAAAACGATCTCTTGAAAAATCATGTTTTTTGATATATGTATGACGTTGTTGAAAGGAGTGATCGATATGTAAATGTATACAGGTATAAAAAATAGAGTAAACCCCCCTATAACTTTAAGATAGGTTCCTATAACGATAATATATTTTTAATATATTTTTTTTTACATTGTAACTAACTGGAATGACTTGACCGAATAAACCAGGAATGGCGGATCTTTTTTAACCCGAGTGCCAAATGATTTCTTTCTTCAATATAATAATACGTCGCGTGCCACATTTCATGGAAATAAAAATGCATAAAATGTTTGTGATGCAAATGCTGTGATGAAAATGCAAAAATGCATCAAATGAACTTCAGATTTTTAATATAAACAAAGCTTTATACACCGAAAACAAAATTAATTACTTATTAAGGGCAAAATAAATTTAATTATAATAAAATTAGAATTTTTTTATACTATTTTTAAAACATTTTGGACTTTTTTTGTATAATCACCTTAATTTTTTTCTCTTCATTCACGTGCCATGCAAAATCGTCTCGCATGCCATAGGTTCGCAATCCCTAGAATATACGGACCTACTACGGGGGACCACCATTATGGTAAAAAAAACTGCTGCATACGTTATAGGGGAAAACCTTATACAAACGTACGTTATAGGGGGGGTTCCTGTACTGTACACTGTACAGTGATGCATACAACTTGAATTCATAATGACAAATCATCACGCTGTTTGTCTGCAGGGGTAGGCAGAGACCATGGAACGCCACATTCTTCTGCCCTGACATACACTCCTAGCTTCCTTCACAACCATACATTTAGTCATATGCATCATACCATGCCCCCCGATTTCGTGAATGTGGAAGAGGCGAATAATGCTTGCAAAGACAGGGTGGTATGGCGTTCTATTCCCTCTGCTTACCCCTTCAGGAAAGCGTCGTGGTGATAGTTCGTTATTATTTAAATAAATAAATAATGTGTTAGGTTGTGGTCCCGTGGTTAGTGTCGCGGACTCTTAAGTCAGAGTTTCTTGGTTCGAACCTACTCTACCACAATTTGATACCTATTTCTAATAATGAGCCGCTTAGGCTCACAGATATAGTATGAAATTGAAATATTTGTGTAAATAAAAAAAAATCACAAATATATCTCTTTAAAAAAACGCGGGCTGCATGCGGCCCGCGGGTCGCGCTTTGGACAGCCCTGGCCTAAAGTATAAAGCAGGTACCTACTTAGTAAGGTCAAAGTTCGACAATGATCCAATAAACGGTCGGGGGATTTCAACACTAACTGCAGCCCGCACACCAGAGAAACGGTACAAGTTATACTTATTTGTTTTGAATATTGAAAGCATTAACTTTGTGGATCATATTGATATATTATTTCGAGAAATAAAAATACTTTGTGTTTTGATCCACTCACATTTTTATCAACCAACTAGTTTCGGCAACAACCTGTTGCCCTCTTCAGGGTTTAATTTAATGTTTAGTCATAAATTTAGTCATAAACGACAGTGATCTGCAGGTTACCATTTCTTCATCGTCTTCAGATTGAAGCAATTTTTAAAAAATGATGTATGTATACATACACATATTTTATGTAACATGAAGTAGTTTCATTTTTGTTTGTGGATTATTATTGGTTTTTGGAGTATGTTTTTATTTTATGTACTAATGTATGTACTTGTTAAGTTTGTATGTATTTTTTATTTAAATTAAATAAAAATATAAAATGCATTTTGAATGATAAACCATGTTACATATTTAACAAATTTGGAACCGATCCCATTGAATTTGTGTGAATTAGAATAATTGATTCCTTATACGGCTTTTCGCTTTGCGGCAGTTTCGTGGAACGTATCTAGGCCGTAAAGCGAGGTATGGGTGTAGTGTTCTTCAAAACATAATTTTTTTCTTCGTAATTATTTACCAATCTAATAAATGCCGACACAATGTTTCAGTTGAAATATTTACATAAGATTTTATTTTATCTTGATATGCTTATTTTTTCCCCGTCATTTCAAGTACAAGTAAATGTTTTCGTCTGGGCGTTTTCATAGTATGAGTTCAGACAGTAATACTGTGTGTATCAAATTATAAGCTAAATAAAAAATTAAAATGATATTATGTGAATATAATCCAGGATTCGGACCTCATGAATATTTTTTTAATTAAAAAGAATCACCCGCGAAGCGTCTATTTTGGATGCTTGTCTGCAGGTAGGATAGTAAGGATAGGGAAGGTAAATGTGAAAAATACGTCACAAACACCCAAACCAATTGAAAATAAATATTTCTTGAATTCATTTTGCAATACTGCAGCTGTCTAGTTCACAAATCGCGCACTCCTTTCAAGAACGTCATAAATCAAAAATCGTCAATTTTCAGTTGTGCATGTTTTCGTGATGCCCAGAAAATGTACTTTATACCAGGAAAAGAGGAATATTTTTAACTTAATATTTACCCGCTACAGGGCAGAAAGTGTTGTTTTTGCATTTTGAAAAAAAGGTATTGTTGAATTATTTTTTTAAATAATCTGAATATTTTTCAAATGGAGAAAAAACCTTTAGGTTTTACCTAAAAAGATCTGTTGCACAGTAAAAAGTTCAATAAGTGGCTTGATATTTATTTTAAATACATTGTGTTATATTTTTAAACTTTAAAAACGTTCTCCTGAAAATTCAAGTTTTTTGATTTATGACGTTCTTGAAAGGAGTGAGCGAAATGTCAAGTATGATTGACGTACGACGCCGTTTCCAAAAATTATAACATCTCTCGATAGGGTTATTAATTTTGCGCCACACTGTACACAGACTGATCGTCACGCATTGGAGGCCTAAAAGTTTTATCGATTTGAGACCATTAAATTCACAAGGGACTCACAAAATTTAACAACGTAGTTCTCAATATTTACTTTTGGCAAATTAGATTTTTCTTTATACTTACAGAATGTATGGTACATACAAGGCATTTTTAAAAATTACAACTGCGTTTAGACGGATGTGTGGAAAATCATTGTATGAGAAAATTAAAAATGAATATTAATTTCTAATGAAAGGAATGTAAGGCTGAACCAGGGATACTTGAAAAGTTCTTAAAGGTGGTAGGTGCATGGACATGCGGAGCGAATGGATGTCGAGAGAATGAAGTATATTTTGAAAAGAAGGATGAAAGTAGACTGAATGCAGTCGAAATGCGATCTCTCAGAAGAATATGCGACAAAACGATGTATGATAGATGTGCGAATAGTGAAATAAGGAAGGAATGCAAAGCTGAGATAAGCATTATCGATAAAATTAAGAAAGGTGTGTTGAGATGGTTTGGACATGTAGAACGAATGAGTGAGGAAAGAACGGTAAAACAAATTTATGAGGTGAATGTAAGTGGAAAAAAGAGCAGAGGAAGACCGAGAAAAACATGGCACGATCAGGTATGCCAAATACTTGAAAGTGGTCAGGTTAGGAGTCGTAACAATCGGCGGGTATGTATGAGGAGATGCATGAACGTGGAAGAGGCGAAGAATGTTTGCAAAGGCAGAGTGGTGTGGCGTTCTATTCTCTCTGCCTACCCCTGCGGGGAAGCGGCGAGATGGTTAGTTAGTTAGTTAGTTAGTATATTTAACAAATGCGAACGGGAGAACAGAACGATGGCGGCAATTTTATTATTAGAGGTCAAGGGATGTTGCATCCCTTGTGTCACTGCGACCATATTAGGTCTATTGTGACCTCCCTCTGTGTCATAGCTCACTCACTCACAAGACCTACGTGAGTCATGTAGCTCACGACCTGTCTTGGTGGTAGGAACTTCACCTTCTCGGACTCCAGTAGTAAATACTTTTTCCAAAACTAAACACAAAAACAAAATTAGTTGTGAAATGGAGTTTTTTACTAAATAAAAAATTAACATCTCAATAAAGATGAAGAAGAATATGGAAGTTTGGACATTTACGGGGCTTACGACCGTCATAAGTTTAAGTTTAAGTGATCACTTTACACACGTGCAACATTCACCAATTCTACCCATGATTGACAAACACACTACTCAAATTCTTCAGAGTTCTATAAGTATATATATGATCCAATTTCGAAACATTTTTATTGAATCACTAGAATTTCACTGGAGACATCTATTGGTGAGATGAAAAGAAGCTTTTTATTGAGCAGAAACTCTTTCATTTGTATGTGAGGTCCGAATCCTGGATTATAATCACATACACGAGAAACTCCAGAAAACATTTCATTTTTATAATTTTAGCTTACAATTTGACCAGTTAATTTATTTGCAACGCAGAGTTTTAAAGTTGTATGGCACAAAGTAAACGATGAATGATAAGGAGCGTGCTATATTACCCTACCACAAAGTTAACAACACTTTTGAAATTATATATTTTATTTGGAAATTTTACAGAACAGTTACCTACATAAATACATTTACATTAATGAGTAACATAAAACGGGTATTTGTTACATTCCAGTTACAAAATTTCACATATTTAATTTTACCTCTTCCAGGTATTTAATATAAATACCGGAAGAGAGACAAAAAAAAACAAAGCTCAAATCCAAGACAAATTATGTGAAAATTGGGACACACCACGATATGAATATCGACTTACTATGTACGCGATCTCAGTGCTGACAATGTCGTATATAAGCAGAAAATGATAATGAATTGTGACTTATTAATTTTTTTACAAAAATGTTAATAATATTAGTATATAACCACTCACTGAGATTTTTATGTCTACCGGTTTCAAGACGTACCCGTCTCTTCGTCAGGACAATCACTACCACAGCATGCAAACAATACCACCCTTCACCACCATAGCACCATTTACATTTGAGTGTCCTGACGAAGAGACGGGTATTATTAACATTTTTTTTTTAAATAAGTAAAAATGACTAACCACAAAGTACATGCCTTAAATATTAATAATATTGAGAATAATAAATTGTTAATATATTTTTACCTAGTAATTTCAATGGAGCCCTCGAAACGGATGTTGGTGGGGAGCTAGGACTCTCATTACCGGTGACCAGGTTCTGCACTCCTGTGCACAGCGACTCCCTCCTCAGCCTCGTGTAGGCTGATCCCAAGGACTCGTACTTGATCTTCCCCAGCCTAGGTCTCGGCGAGGAGAGGTCGGTAACGGAGGAATTCTTCCTGGAATGTTTCATGTTGGCGTACTCTGCTAAGGAGCAACGCCTGGACAACCGCGACTCGGCCTCCTCCTTGGTTTCTTTCTGACCGACTTTGCAGACGTCCAGTAACGCCGCAGCCCCCAGATATAGAAGAAACACCAACATCAAGTCAATCACCAACGACTTGAGCAAATTTACTTCGGACATCCGACCTTTGCTTCTTTCTTTAGCATCTTTGAGACACTCGCAGCCCGCATCTTCCTTGGCGACTTTGGGAGCAGTCAAAAACACGTGCAGGGCATCGCAGACTCCTTCGCGTTCCAACAATCTGTCATGAAAAGAAATAGAACCGCCGTGACCCTTTTCAGAAACATCCTTATCCTTCAAACCCTCACTTACGACACTACTGGAATAATTATACGCGTTAAAAATTGTTATCGACACGCAAATGTACGCGACGATCTTCAACGTGATATCAACTTCGACTCTGCCCAAATTCAATCTGAAAATTCTATACAGTAGCATTTTATTTTGATAAATAATTAGGTTTACGCCAGAAAATGATTACTGGCGATTGCGAAACGCGCGGTATCTGCGTTAGACGTACGCCAATCTTTATCACGCTGTTATCAAAACAATCAAACACGATTGTTCTCATATATCACACGGCTAAAACGCCAGTAAATGTTTGCGTGACAATCACCGGAACGAGAAGTGAATAATTCATTGTGACTTCTCCGAAAAGTTGTTTGTTTTGAGAAACGTTTTGTTATGACGTTTCGATTCGCACTTAAACACAGACTAACTATTTTATATAAAGACCGCCAACTACCTCGATTTTTTATGGCTGGAAGTGATATTCGCCAGCGGCCGGAAGTGACGTAAACGGCTAGAAGTACTAAGCTCCCGGCTGGGCGTGACTTCGCCGCGGCTGAATGTCAAATCCACCCGCCGAAATATTTATCATTCATTTTTCAGGTTAAATGGTATGTATATTGAAATTTGTTGTAAATCATATTTTCAAAATTATAATATTAATATTACAAAGAAGATATTTCACTATCTAAATTTATTTATTTCAGTGTAAACAAAAATAGAAAGGTCACGGCTAAAACGCGACATTTATAAAAAGAGTTCAGGCGATTAATAATGGTTACTCAACTCAGCCTTACAATGGTAAATGGTAATGGTAATAGTGGTTTTGAAATTATTATCTCAAACTATGTATAAATATAAGGCTTTTCAACAAAAACAAAAACGATAGAATTTTCAAATTACTATATTATATTTAAAATTCTAGAAAATACAATATTTTAAAAGGGCGGAAGGAGTGCCCACCACTTTCTGAAGTTATGTTTCTTAACGGGGGTGCCAGCGCCCCTTTGTGGGCGTTTTGGAAGTCTGGCTAGGCGTTTTTAAATTTTTTGCATTTGGGGGGTGCTGCAGAAGTTCAAGGGAGCGTTGTGTTAAGTAAGAAAAACTACACTTTCATACGCAAAATTTAACTTTAACTTTGGCATAATACTCAATATTATGAAGTTCTTCATAGACGGATTTCTATTTTTCTATCGATAATTGTCTATAACCATAGTCTGTCCATATTTATTTGAAATATTTGAACAACTTGTTGGTATCTCGTATTTTTTGTTCCCGTTTTGGTGTTTTTGTTAGTGTATTAGTGTGTCTCGTCATTTTCTGGTCGTTTTTTGAACAATCTGACGTTTACGAGTCGACCCCCCCTGCACTTAAACAGCTGCAGACGACCTCTCGCGACGGCGAGCTAAACTAAACGAAACGGAAACGCGTCTATCGCGAGCAAGAGTGGGTGGCAGGATTAGGTAGGACAGGGGTCTGCAACATGTGGCTCTTTAAAGAATTTCTGTGGCTCTGACAAATTAAAAATAACAATTTTAAAAAAAAAGTTTTATTTTTCATTTTTAGTTCGGTTGAGTAAAGGGGGATGGTTCCGTTTAAGCACACATGAGCCCTCATAAAACTTTTCTCTTTTAAAAATAAAAACATTAAAAACCACCTTTACCCTTATCCACAACCCAATGGTGCATAGGGCACTGAATCATATAAACGCAGTGTTATCTTGATCGTTAATACATGAAGCAAAGGTGATCAAGTGTAATGTTGAAAAAATATTTGAGTGAAAAAATCACAAATTAATTCAAATCTCTTTGACCCCCTCACCTCTGGGAATCGAACCCGGGACCTCCAGAACGGTAGCCGAGCGTGCTGACCATTACACTACGGAGGCGGAAAAACCACACCAGTTTAAAACCACTCTCATGTTCAATATGCGAATAATATGCTCGTTTGATGATGCGAAAATACCTTTTTTATACTATGGACAACCAATCTTATGCTCGGTAATTTGATATACCACCTCTCATGACAATTCCTTATGAACTATGAATGGATCTTTGTCAGACGGGAGGAATATCTAATTTATTATACTCAACCTATAAAGGAATGTATAAGACTCGTTTTGTGTTTATAACAGCCGATACAACATTCATAATTTTCTTTTGGAAAATTTACCTTCGAAAAAACGTTATTTTCGTAAGTTGGCAATGAATGACGTCACAGAAACGATGGAGTTTTTTTAATGTTGGTGTCATACCATACCGATTTTTAACAAAGAAATTCATAATCATAATACACGAGGACATAACAAAATACATGTGGAGCCCATAAACACTACTAAATTTGTAGTAAGGTCCTTAAAATATATTGCCTATACCCAAAATAACCAGCTGCCTGACATATATAAAATAGAACCCATTCCGGGATCCAAAATAAATTATCTGAAAAAATACTTTATGGAAAGATATATATGTAGTGTTTAGTCATATTTTCTTATTTTGTTTTTTCCTTATGTTTTTTATATTTTCTCATTTGTTTATTTTAAATTTGCTTCTTTCCTTATTTTTTTCTCATTTATTTCTTTTAAATATGCTTCTTATGCCTATTTATTATACCTGTTTATTGTTTTTATATTTTGCCATGTATAAGTTTTGCTTATATAAAAAAAAACTTGTTTGTAACTTTATTATTTGTGTTCCAGTCTTGTTAACCAAAATGTCCCAAAATGAGAAATAGATATTACTCATCGGGAGTGTTAAATATATATGACTTATGTAAGTAATATGTTTAGAAAAATAAATAAATAAATAATCTATCACGGATCCTGGTCCCGGAGGTTGCTAACCCCTGAGGTAGGATGTTCTGTCTGCGCACGAGCTTGCGCAGAGCGACACTACCTGGATGACATTTGAACTAAGTGGAGCAGGGCTGCACACACTTCGCAATAATGCGAAATAGCCCCTATTGACCATTGCATATTTCACCCGATGTATTTGAAAATAATAATGGTCAAGGTGAGTATCGATTACTGGTTATATTTATTTTACGATAAGCATAAAAACATTCGATCGATAAATGAGAATAGAAGCTTCGATATACTACTACATTAATAATAATTTGGATAATTTGTATAGCGCCATTTTCGCAAAATACTACCAAGACAGCAAACCCCCCTACAACGTTGAGATAGGTACCGCGTTATCTGAGAGAACTTTATAAGGGGTTAATGTTTACATTTTAACCAGCGGAAATAGCTGAAATGAGTCATTATTTTTTTAATACAATTTAAACCATTTACCCTCTATAACGATCTTTCCTATTACGCGGTACTTATCTTAATGTTAAAGGGGGGGTTACTGTACTACTACTACTATTACTACTACTACTACTACGACCATCACGCCGTTTCCCCGCAGGTATAGGCAGAGAGGATGGAACGCCACACCTCTTCAGTCTTTTCTCCTGACATAAACTCCTTGTTTCTTCACCATCCATACGTCTAGTCATACATGCCTTCCGATTACGCAGACTTTTAACACTACCAGATTTTAGCTTGTGATTGGTCTGATCTTACCAAGTCAAGATCGGCCGTCCTCGTTCTGTTCTCCCGATCACATTCGAAGTTGATAATAGAAGTAGAGGAGGAACGAGAAAAACTTTTTAAAATTCAATTTTTTTTAATTACTTGGGCGTTGTCGATACGTATGAGGAAATGCATGAATGTGTATGGGCGAAGATTGTTTTCAACGACTTTGCTGTGGCGTTCTATTTTCTCTGCCTACCCCTGCGTCATGGTGAAGCGGCATGGTGGTTAGTTAGTTGGTGGTTTATATTTTCGACAGATTTTACATGATAGCAAAGAATTAATCCATATTTGAGGAATATTGAAAGGATGCTGTAGGTACTTTCCCCCACTTTATATATATATATATATATATATATATATATATATATATATATATATATATATATATATATATATATATATATATATATATATATATATATATATATATATATATATATATATTTAATGATTAAATCTTCTAGTAATACTGAAACCTTGGGACATTGCAAAGCTTCAGAATTTTTTGTGATGAATACACCCCATGGGTTTAAAATAAGAAAAATAAAATGAAATCAGCATATTTACAATCGCGAAATAAGTGAATAATCACTTGTCCAAACTTTATCTAGATGAAGACCAAGGAATTCATGGGGGAAGCAGAAAGATAACATGATTCGAAGGCATGGCCTAAGTGACGTTATCCAGGACAGAAGGACATATAACCTGAGGACGAGGAGAGCTGACCCCAGCAGTCTACAAAGACAACAAGCTGGGATGTAGCCAGGATGAAGAAGAGACTTGTCCAAACTTTACCAAGCATTTTTATACATGATACATGCGGAATATGTTTTCTTATGTGAAGTCGTAAGTCTGTCTAGCAGTTTTAGATGGCTTATCTTGGGTTAGTACTTTTCATTGGCGACCAGATCGAGCTAATTAAATTGAAAATGTAATTTGGCATTTTTCCAACATTGTAAAATCCTGCTACTATGTTTGCATTATATAAATGTGTAAATACATAACTTATTCACATTTTTCATCGCACCATTCAATGTCAACGATATCAATTTATGATTTCACGAGTCATGGTATAAATGGGTAAGTACCTAGTACTAATAAATTCAGGGAAGTTCTATTTACAAAGAAAGTTGAATCAAAATATAATTTATATTTGAAGTAATAACTTTGTGATTTTCCATTTTTAAAATTAAAATATAACTTTGTTTTAAAAAATTATAGTGGATTTAAAACAAAGTTATATTTAAATTATAAAGTTGATTCAATTCACGACCACACGTTCATCCGCCTCTATTTATGTCTAGTATTGAGGCCTCTCTTTTGGACTACCAGTTTTCTGATGGATGCCACTATTTTCCAGTGCATACAATCCGAAGCAATGGATGCATATAATACCTTTCGTTTTAAATTAAATTCATGAAAATACGAAACAAAACTTCATACCCTGATACTTTTTCAAGTATAAAAATTTCAAATTGTAGCTTCGTCTTTGAATTTCTGTAAAATTTTGTTTGTCCTGTTGAATTTAACACTTTTGTAGTCCAACGTATATTGCTATACCTTTTTATAGTACCTATTAAAATTTCTGCAGGGCAATAAAAATGCAGATTACTTCGTTTTAATATATTCGTGTAAATTATTACGCTGCCTAACAATGACGGATGGCGCCCTCATCATTGGTATCGATACAAAAACATGGAGGATGTATCTATGATCCTAAATGTTTGTCCGCATTCGTAGTTTAGTTAGTGGTTAGAGCGTGTGACTAAGGTGCTGGAAACCTCTAGTTCTATTACTGATCGCCTTGGTTTAACATAATTAACGATCAAGAAATCACAGTCTCTGAAATCAGTGCCCTATGTACCTATGTACCTATTGGTTACAAATAGTGGTTAAAATAGAGGAACATTCGTATAATGTAAAATTCTGGCAGGAACGTTTAAAATTCATTGAATATGGTAAAATATATTTTAAAAATAGTATGATATTATTAAATTCCCGATGGTTTTATTGAAAAATTTTATAAATACCAACGATTAATGTTATTCAAATACGCATGGAACGTTAAATACACACATTGTTAAATAATCAACTCTCCGTACACTATTCTAAATTTAAATTTCGCATTACGGAAAAAATCAATTGTTTGATATTCGCTTTTTTCGCGATGTGTTAGAAAATTAAACACGCGCTTGTTATTTGAATTCGGCTGTCATGAATGATTTCTTTTTGTTATCGTATACTCGTAGTGATCGTGAAAACTCGCTTAACAATAAATATCGCACCAATCATAAAAGCTTCGAGTAAAAATAACCCTATGGAAAGTGGGACTTGGGCAAGATATTGGGGATATGCCAACAGTTTCAACATGTTTTTCAACGACGAATACAAGATAGTACGAGATAATTTAGTCAGTAGAAACGTTCGCATCAGAATCTGCCGTTTAATATGACAGAAAATTTAAAAAAATAAACACGATGAGATAGTGGTGAAAATAATGGATTATTGCGGTGATAAGAATTGCTCGTGGCATTCCAGAGTGCCTGTCGACATGATGGCCGTGCTGCATTGGAATTATAGGGGCTTCAAAGAGTTCCCGGAAGAGATTATGAAGAATCGAAGTGATGTTATTACCGATGTGTATTTGAAAGAAAATTCTATAACGGAGTTTCCTCGGGATATTTGGCAGTTTAAAATTTTGAAGAATTTGTATCTTAGCGGGAACGACATAAAAGTTTTGCCGAAGGAGATCGGAATGTTGGTGTCGCTGAAGTCGTTAGATTTGAGCGGGAACTTGTTGACGTTTGTGCCGGAAGAAATTTCGCAACTCGAAAATCTAAAATGTTTAATTTTGGACGATAATGTGATTGTTCATCTTCCTTTGAGTATTAACAAGTTGAAGAAATTGAGATACCTTTCTGTTTGTGGTAATTATTTTTGTTTTGTTTTGTCATGAATTTGCTATTATAACTTTGACAGTGATGTTTGTAAATGTAAACAAAAAGTAGATCGCAGTGATTACATTCCTTATTTTTATTTATTTTGATTTTTATAAGACATACTTTTTATTTATTTGCAGTCTGTTTTTTTTTTTACAATCATTACGATTCTTTTGAAATATTATACTCTTTGTTTTTGGTGTATATTTACATTAAAAACCATAAAAAATGTACATGTGGCCTTCTCAGGTGCAACAAGTTTTGTCATCTTTCAGTATTTCATTTCATTAATTAGCTGCTAACGTTTTTCAGTATGTGATTAATACTAAAAATACTTTATTAACGTCTTATCATTCAAAGCCTGTAAAAATCAAAAATATAAACTTATTTTCAATAGAAAGTAATTGAATTATTTGAAGAACTAATTATTCCTATTCAGAATTACCAATAAAACTGTTTTTGTATATTAATACTTCATTCAACGATATGAAGATTTAAATTTAAATTTTTTTTAAAGTTTTTTTTTTTCTCAATTCATGTGTTTACATAAACTATTGTTTTGATGAGATAGTGAGAGAAAGAAAGAAAGAAAAGGCACTGACCCCCCCTCTCCGCCTTTGCTGTCTATAGGATGTGATCAAGGACTAAGTAGTAACTTAGATTTCTTCTTTGTTAGTTACGTGTTTGTTGCGTTTGGGATTATTTCCACGTTTTCATTGAAAAAGACTAAAAAAAATATATTAACCCAAAAAGTCTTTACTTTTAAAGAAAACTATTATTACATATTCTTTGAAACTATTAGTACATATCATATCGTAGTCATATAGGAGAAAGTGACCAAGTGCATTTTTTACAAAAACATGATCATTGACTATTTGATATCTTACTAGCTTAATATTGCTCTAAAGTAATCCTAGAGGATTTTTGGAAGCATAATATATTGACTTGTTAAAAATGACTAACTGCATTGATGTTTATTTTCTAGCCAGGCAAAAGTGACATAAATGGCCCCCATGAACATTTTACGTTTTGTTAGTTTTAGTTAGCTTGGTCACTTTCTCCTGTATGACTACGATATATTAAAATATCACAAATATTTTTTTTGACTCACATGATTTTTTTCAACTTACGCGAAAACCTTTAGAATGAATTAATCACCTAAGTAGAGGACTTACTGTATTGTTATTGAAGTCTGTCAAAAAAGTAAGAGAGATAAAATGGAATAATCTTTTTACATGAATTACCCGGAATACAGAAAAATCATCACAATTGACATTGTTACTTGTTAAAAATAATAATTTATCCAATTTCTATATTAAACCTTGAGTTCTGTAAAGCAGCGGTACAAATGATTGGCTGGTGCATACGGTGGGAACAAAAAGGTTCAATATTATTGCTAATGTACTACCAACATGAAGTTATGCACAAGGGATAATATTCTTTCGGAGTTGAAATTATTCATTAATTGACTCGCCAGTCACTTTGTGGTAAAATGTATCCATTCTTAATTTACGTTTTACTTAGTATATACCACTATTAAAGTCTACGGTGACGCATCGCTCATTCCTTTCAAGAACATCATAAATAAAAAAAACTTGATTTTTCAGGAGAACGTTTTCAAAGTTTAAAAATATAATGCAATGCATTAAAAATAAATATCAAGCCACTTATTAATCTTTTTACTGTGCAACAGATCTTTTGAGATGAAACCTGAAGGTTTTTTCTCCATTTGAAAAATATTTATTTTATTTAAAAAAATAATTAAACAATACCTCTTCTTCAAAATGCAAAAACAACACTTTCTGCCCTGTAGCAAGTAAATATTAAGTTTAAAATATGCCGCTTTGGCTGGGATATAGTACATTTTCTAGGCATTCCGATAACATGCACAACTGAAAATTGACGAATTTTAATTTATGACGTTCCTAAAAGGAGTGAGCGACATGTTTCGATGCATTCCGTATCGTTTTCAAACACCGTATGCGGTTGCATTTTCATACGGTGTTTCAAAATGATGCGGAATGCACTGAAACGCAGATTTCAAGAAATAGTGGTATTTACTAAGTAAAACTTAAATTAATAATTAAAATTATTCATTACAACCATTGTCTAACCATTACGTTACGGATATTTAAACGTTGTGTTTCACTCTTTCTCGCTGCTCGCTGATAGTGTTTGAAGTAGACGTGTATTTACCAGTGCTTACTATTTGTTATTTTATTATTATTTTATATTTCAGACTTTTTGTTTCTCTATTAGTGTATTTTTATATTAGATACTGTATATATGTATTATGTTAAAGGCGTTAGCTGTTCTATATAAAAATAAATAAATATTACGAGGCATCGTTCACACAATACATTGCAGTATTTTTTTCCCCCCAATATATAAAAATACAAATGTATTATTATGTATGTGTTAGATTGAATTTTTCATTTGTCATAATATGGCATAATTCCAAGTACATAGTTATCTTAGCATTGACCTCAACATTGGCAGTGAGCGTATGAGGGCTTGAAAACTGAACTTGGATTGAATGTTACATCTATTTGTGTCATATTATCAATAGGAAATGGAAACGGTTACCTGCATACAATGTTCATTGCAATATCCAGTTTATTTCTTCCTGTTTATGATAGACCATTATAACGGCATTCTGATGTCTTGATCTATATTTTCTAATACTACCACCAGCTACTGGGAATATTTCACATAAGAAATCATTTTTTAAAATGTAATGGAAACCTCTATCTATCGTTCCTCGAATAATCGTTTTCCCGGATGTGTCGTTTATTTCTTCTACCCCGAATTCATTTCATACAAAAATAGATCGCATCAATCATTTCTCTATCACCATTTTACCACATTCATCGTTTGAATTACGCTGCATATTTGATATATTTTGCCTGTTTTTCACATTCTTCTCAATTTTGTTACATTCGATGACAATATTTCAACATGTGGGGTAGAACCTTACAAAAGCTTGTGTGATACAAGGTTGACAGATACAGTAGGAGAGGTCAATATTAATGAAGAAGAGCCTGTGCCTGTACCTTCATTTTCAGAAGCATGCACACTCTTTCATTGAAAACTTTCTTCTACGCACATTCAATAACTGATGCTGAAAAAAATATTATTTGCAAAGCTGAAAATAAACTGTTGACTTACGAAAATAAAACAGTAAAAACAAATGTCGATCGCAGGTTATTTAAAATGCAATAAACTTTAATATTATCTTGGTTCTGTTCAGCTTTGTATTTTTTAAAAAAGAAATACATTTATTTACATCTTAAACTTGTATTCTTCTTAGAATTTTAACCTACCAATGGTTATGCAAATTGGGAGGACGGTATCTTTACTCGATAGTATCTCCTTGTGTATTAACTTCTTAATCCCGCATTCCTAGTTTATTTCAATAGGTGCCTTTAAAAATGATGGGTAGAGGTTTCACTGTACCGTATTACAGCGAGGCATATTTGACAGATTTATCCTTGTCCACCCCCGTGATGTATGAATATATCTTAAAAATGATAGTGGATGTGTATAGTAAATAATAAATAAATAAGGTTAATTCTTAAAAACAATACAAAAGATACAACAATACAATAGACACAATGGAATTGTATAAAATCTGATAGATCTTTATGTCGTATTGCCTGATCAATTTTTATCATACCTTCTTTTGCACATTCTGTTTCCAATTACCTTTCTTTAAAAAAAAATGGACATACCCACACTAAATGAGGGACATCTCGTGATGACGTCTCATCACATTCACAAGTTGAGTTTTGTCTAATTTTAAAATGGGAAAGGTATTCTCGAAATGCTCCATGACCTGTAAAAATTGAGTAAATGCATAGTTTAATTTTTTTTTTTTAATGAAAATTCAAACAGTTTTGTATAGTTTTCTTGTATTATAACATCCTCATGTCAGCTTTTCTTCAACTCTATGCTAAACCCAAAGTAGGAAAAACCCCTTTTTCTTTCTCTCGTGGAGAGTCCTTAGATTGGCTGTTATACATGAATATAAAGAGTTTTTGTTCCTATTCCAGATAACCAGCTAACTTGGCTTCCACAAAGGCCAGTGTCCAATTATTATGCTGCAGAATTTAGATTCTGGAGAAACAAGCCACTACAGCACATTCCCTTCTCTCTCTGGCTTCATATGCTGAGAGATCAGCAGGTTAGAGCACAGAATATCGGGTACGTTAACATATTTTTTTAAAAATAAAATGTGCAGTCTGCTAATTCTATTTTGTTTTGTCAATTTCTTAGTCACTCTTACTTTGCTTCTAGTACCAACCACATTCGCCTCATTAATTTGCCTCATTTGATTAACATACCCAAATCATCTCAACACATCTTTCATAATTTTATCGATAATGTTTATCTCAACCTTGCATTCTTTCCTTATGTGGATCACCATTCGAACATTTATCATACATGGTTTTGCTGCACTGAGATTGCATTTCAACTGCATTAGGTTAACTTTTATCTTTCTTTTGCCAACTTAATGCTTCACTTCCATACAATACATTGTAAATCTTGAAATTTTATCACTGAATCCATGAAAATATCATCTTAACACACTTCGGATGGGAAAGGTATTTCTACCCGTTCGGTCGATTGATGCTTAAGGACGGGAAGGGTATTTTTACCTTCTGCGCCGGCCTCATTTCAAAGTAGAAAAGAAGGAATTAGGTACATATTTAATGTTTTTATATGAATATTATGTACCAATCTCTTTGCGCCTTTACTATATATGCATAATTATCAAATCCCATTGCCAGCGGTCCGCAGGCGTAAAAACACCCGTCCTAAACGAATGAACGTCGAACAAAAGTTTATAGAACGTCGTAATCAACAGCTGCAGTCGACTTGCGGTCGAGCAAGATTTTCATATTCAATCTACAGGTTGACAAACTGCGGCAGCTTGGAGGAGTTGATCCCGTCAACTTTTTTGCAGCTAGTTTCTACTATACACTTAACTAACTAACCGTCACGCTGCTTTTCCGCAGGAGTTAGCAGAAAGAATAGGACGCCACACCACTTTGTGAACATTATTTGCCATTTCTTCATTCATGCATCTCCTCATACATACCCGCATATGTTAACGCATTTGTATGATTTTTTCCAGATGTTTTGGGTATCCTTACGAGTACAAACAAGAAATGCGGAATAAGATTCTAGTGACCAATAACTTTGTGATACCCGATACGGAGATAGTGTTGCCGGAACAGTACTGCGACGTCCAGAAGTACCCCGTCCTGTCGCCGCCCACCCTATACGAGCTGGGCCTGCGCAGGTGCCACACGCTCGTGCACAATGTGGCCGCCGACATACTGAACAACAACCTCGGCCCCATAGAGCCGCACCGCCTGGAGAAGATGGCCGCCGAGGCGCTCAGCCTGCGGGACATGGACGACAACAACAACAGGATAAAGAGCGTGTTCGGGGAAGTGCTGCCCGCCTGCATCAGAGACGAGCTGGCCAACGGACCGACTTCGGTCTGCGAGTTCTACACCTGCAAGTCTCCGCTGTTTCAAAGCACCATACTGGATGTAACCAGCAGGTAAGGAATTATCGACGATATCTCAAATGTTTTTTGCAGATACAGTAAGTACTCTACTTACGCGATTTTGATCTATGTGAATTCATATTTACACAATTTAAAAATTAAAAAGAAAATATTTGTCACGTCATTTACTTACATAACTTCATATTGTGTTGATAGGAAAGTAAGATAGAAACGGCATTGGCTCATGCCGTTTCCATCATTGCCATTTCCTTGTTGCAGTACAACATTTTGATTGTGTCCAAATACTCACAAATCGGGATTATCTCAAAGTATGGGAGTTATTTTTTAAATAATTTTATTCTATAATGAGAAGTTAAAAATTATATGAAAAATAACTCCCATAATTGGAGAAAATCCAGATTTGTGAACAAGTATTTAGACATACTCAAAATGTTGTCAATAAAACTATTTCAACAAGGTTGTTTTATAGAACTTGAGATGTATTATTATGTTATGATATTTTTAGATCAGCTACAACTTCAGAAGGGCCTGTGGACATATTGGTGACTGCTACATTCTGCTCCGGAAAGTGTTGTGAGAAGTGGAGGAAAGCCAATAGAATATCACCATTCAAGTGGACGCAAATGTAAAATGTTTATCTTGTGTACTTTCTAGCTATAATGGTTGAAATTTAATGTTGAAAGTTAATGCGATGATGGAAGTGTGATTTAATATATTATTTAAGATGTTATGCGTATACTTACAGGTTGTTATTACGCACACAATGTCATTTGTATTCCGAAAGGACATATCTTAATTTTGCCTACTTTACATTAATTTGTGTTAAAACCCACTTAATATTTAAAAAACTAATTTCATATCTAAAAATTTTTAGGAAATAGTATGTCTGCCTCCGTAGGTAGTGGTTAGCGCATTTGGCTAAAGTGCTGGTGGTCCCGAATGTGATTCTTAGGGGAGTTTAAATAAATATCGGTGATTTTTCATTGAAATATTTATTTATAACCCTAGTACTGGCCCTGAAGCACATGGTTGATCACTTAACTAACCTTCATGTAATTAGCGATCAAAAAAACACTGTCCATATGAAAGTGTCTTATGCTCCACCTGTGCCTTATGTGCCTTATGCCATTGGGTGTGAATAAGGCTAGAAGAAAAAGTATGTTATGTAGAGCATATAACATACTCCTATAGAATAATCTATTTTGTTTTGTGTTAAACCGTGTTTTATGGGATACAGAACAATTGCAGAATGATGGCTAGGAATATTATTTCAGAAACTTCTAATAGCTTTACCACGTTTTAGATATTTATGGAAAATCTCGTACAATACTTTTTTGCTCCGACACAATAGGAAATTTAGTAAATCAGGTAGATTCTGAGGGATGCAGCATTGATAAATATTTAAAAGTTATGAAATTATCATAAGAAAACATGTGGGAAGGCCTCAGCTTATCTGAAGATCTGGCATTGTTTTTCTCAAATGTAGATCCATTTGCTGAAAGAGACCAGAAAAAAGGAGCTCCAAAATTGCCTGTTTATATAACCTACAAATAGCAAACGTAGAACAAACATTAGGACCAACAGATAAAGCAATACAATAAGGCATATTAATAAGTTTTAAAATATTATTTTATCACTAGTTTAGATAAACATAGGTTGTGTATATCTAAACTAGTGATTAAAGTGGTTTTATGTAGAAAATAGCAGTGAATTCTGAAATGTTGATTGACTGATTTTAGTCTTCGGGGTTCTTAAAAGTTGTACATTTATCACACCAAGACTGAATCAGAAACGCCTTAACTTGTTCAGATCTCTTTATTGGAGTTTTATACAGTAACATATTGTGGGAATACTGTAAAATATTGTTAACTCGAAAATTTGCAATTTCGACTTAATGATGCATATTAATGTTTTTAACGTTCTATAAACTGGCAAAATACAGTAAATGGTTTGAAATGTCATAAATGTGTTTTTAAAAGTAAATTCAACTTAAAGTTTAATATCGGGTATTTTATTCAGGGATTATTCAAACGGGGATTTTAACGTTTTTTGCCAGTATACCCACGATATACTTGTCAGTACTGTATCGTCAATGGCCCGCCTCTCAACAAACTAGTGAGATGTGTACAGTACGTGGGCGATTTGCAGTTACTGAGCTTACATCTTGTAGGTGTTCCGCTTTCCCAAAATCTTCTTTTTCTCTGGTCACCTATGATTATCTTCACAATCAACCACTGACTAAAATTCATCAAATGCATTGAGACAAGGTGATAGCAAGTCATCAATGAGCTGATGGAACTATGTCAGCAGGACAGTTGTGTCGAGCAGTTATGATGCCATCTTGGTGACTATACAGCAACCATTAACCTTTCCCTTACATGTATTTTGTACACCATATGAAAATGTTATTTGAATACGGAGATCGGTGGAAACAGGATCAAACCGCGTGCGCGTGTACACAAAACACGTCACGCACGCACACACTGAGAAACATTTGTGTATTGATGATTCTATCCCTGTTTTTTTCAAATTAATTATTTCCTTCGCTGCCAATAAATAACTTTATTTTAAAATACTTTTATGTAACACGTAATTGTATTATGGAAGAATACAAAAATCCTATGCCCGTATTAATTATATTTTATATCTTTATTATCGTTATTAGAGTCGAAGTGTACTAAATACATATCACTCGTAAGGAAAGGTTTATTTAATAAAAGAAACCTAATTTTTATTCCCCTAATAAAAAGTATTCTTTTTCTTTATTTGGATATGAGTGAAATATATTTCTTAGACTTACAAAATCTGTGTAAATGCTGGGATGCTCTCTAATGGTGGGGGCTGACCAGAGTCATTTCGTCGTAACGTAACACGTTACGATGCGAGCATTCGTATGGTCAGTATAGCGAGCCGAGCGCTCCATCCATTGTCGGAGCGCTCGCTGCGAGCGATGTTACAATGTTACTTTACGACAAAATGCTCTGGTCAGTCCCTACCATAATAACTCTACTTTCTAACGATTTTTTTTATAAGTTTTGAGATATGTAAGTGAATTTGTATTCCGTCTATCTGTTCCAGCAGTTATGTACATGTATAAGAAGCATAGAAGTTATTAATTGGTTTTCTTGGAAGAGCGTGTCAGCAAAATTTGCATGAAGAAATTATAATACCGAATGTTTCACACGGAGTTCATTGTTGAATTGTGATTGTTTTATTAAAAGACTGTACTGCCAAATGTTATATTAAATTTTATAAACAGTTTACTTTGTTAATAATGATATTTTTGCTACTCACACAGAGTGAATTTTGGAGTCTGAATTGATAAGTACTTGATTTATGTCAAATGTAACGGGGCCCAAATCCTGGAGTGGGCCATTATTTGTTCTAGTGGTTTAATTTATTAATATTGTTAATTTTTCTCGATAAGTTTGTTAAATATTATGTATGTTTTGAGGATATGGATACCTTAGGGTTATTATTAAAAAAGTATGCAAAAATCATCGGCTTTTTTTGTTCATAATAATCAAAGACAATACTTACATATTTACAATACACTGGATTATTTTTTTTAAACTAAAGACCCATTTATGACCCTTTTCATATCCTTTGCGAGTCATAGGTTCTCAACATGTCTGTAATATTGTATTGAATATTTTCACAAATATATTTAGTATCAAATGTGATATATCAATCAACATCATCTCATATTCCGCAAATGAGGTAACCAGAGATTGTTGGTGTTGAAAGACTTAATGCTCTGTATGGCATATTTGTATCATATGGCGAGTAGGAACAGTTTGACATATGACGTACGGGATATGGCTTGTTGTTTTCAGGCGATAATATAACGGACACATCACGTACGTTCGTATCAGTAGGGTGGTTAAAAAAACTACATTTGAAATTTAACTTTTTAGAGTTGCTTACAGATATGATATTCAATGATATTTTTTAAATTTATATGGTATAACTATTTTTACAACATATCATCTTAAAATTAATTAAACATGTGATTTATCATTATAATTGATGTATGTATAAATTAATTGAATAAAATATATTTTCAATATTTAAGAAACTGTTTTATTTTTATTTATCTACACTGTATCCTTTCATAACTAATATATATTCAATATTACCCTGGACTGATACCTGAAGCGCAACGGTGATCACTTTGCCTTCATGTAAGTAACAATCAAAATAACACTCCGTTTATATGATGCAGTGCCCTATGCGAATTTCTAAACATCCCAGGTATCTCGGGAAAAATATTGAATTGTGTTAAATGTTGCCAACATAATTATTTAGTGTTTCATATATATTTTTTAGTAAATTAAAAATGTAAATGAAATCACTGATTGTTTGGAATTTTGTAAATTTTTGTAAAAGTAGAGAATGTTTCAACCATTTACATACATATAATTCAATCCTAACATTATTGGCATATTTATGGTTTTATTAATCATGTGTTTTTTTAAACTTTTTTAAAAATTATTTAATGTTCTCAAATAAGAAAATACAATATAATAATTTTTGAAGTTTTAAAAATATATAAAATATATATAAGTTTTATTCTTACATAAAAATTTAAAACTGAGTTTAAAGTAAATTTCAAATGTTTTACAAAAAAATTACAATAAAAATAAACTTTTATTTTTTTTACAAAGATGTAAACAACCTTACATTTACATTTTGACAGTCAAAATAAACTCCAATAAAAAAAATTTTCACGAATTAAATTCATAACTCTGAATCGACCAATATAAAGCAAATACACTAGAGACAATTTAAAGTATTGCGCAGATACGCACGGACATAAACTACCATTGGCGATCTCGTCATGTTTAACGAGGCCAGCTGCGTTTACATTGAGGGTTGCTCTAGAGGGCCCGTAATTTATTAGAGAATATGATTATTCCAGCTGGATGAGTGTTGGATAAAGGGGGTGAGAATGAGCCATGGTGATCGATATAAAACACGACTTAACCACCCTCGCGGGTTATTTTCAGATTTTTTTATAAACAGGCAAAAAAATCACAACGTTTGTTGTCACAAGATATTGTCAGGTATAAAACCTGACAAAACTTCGTCAGTGTATCCGGTACGCATTAAATATTTTTGCAACAGATATCTTTTCTCGTGCGCGTAGGTCATACGGGTTAGCGTGGAATGGTGAAGAAAAACCGCGCGTATCACGTACGTTCGTATGTGTAGGGCGGTTAAAAAGAAATCATTAGTTAATTCGGTTTTCGGATTCAATATATATGTATATATATATATATATATATATATATATATATATATATATATATATATATATATATATATATATATATATATATATATATATATATATATATATATATATATATATATATATATATATATATATATATATATATATATATATATATATATATATATATATATATATATATATATATATATATATATATATATATATATATATATATATATATATATATATATATATTAGAGTGTAAAATCACTAATAATGATAAAATCGTACCTATTTTGAATATAAAACAAAAATATTGGTAAAAATAGTTTACAAATATGTCTAAAATAACGTATTTCTGACCTATTTTTACCAATTTTGACGCACCGGATTTGATCCCTAGGATACTTACATAGATTCCGCTGGATATATGGACTAACAAGACAACAAATTAAAGATAATTAAAATCAAAGGTTATATGTCCGAATACGAAGGCTTCGCAGTTCAGTAGCTAGAGATAGGGGCGTGGATAGAGCGCACGTTGGGAACTGTACCGGAAGCGGGGTCTTGTCGCTCGATCACCGCTTATCGGCTGAAAGAAGACTTCCTTCCGGCCACGGCGGAAAAATGCGCGAGTTTGTTAGTCTGTCGGGAGATATATTTCAGCGGATTAAAAAGGCAAACGAACACGTAAATAATAGACTAAGGCTCAATTATTCGGTTTGCTGTTTGCTAATCAATGGGTTGGTAGCTAACACAAAACGTAACTACAAAACGAGTTTAGAAGAAAAGTAACGTATCTACCAAAGAATAAAATAACAACATTTTGAGTGTGTCCAAATACTTGTTCACAAATCTGAATCATCTCCAATTATAGGAGTTATTTTTCATAAGTATTTGAACACACTAAAAATGTTGTAAATAAATTAACTGATCAAATTATATGTAAGCTGAAGTAATAAAAATGAAAATGACATTTTCTGGTGTTTCTCATGTATGTGATTATAATCCAGGATTCGGAACTCATACTAATAAAAGAGTTTCTGCTTAGTAAATAGCTTATTTTCATCTCACCAATAGATGTCTCTAGTGAAGTTCTAATGATTCAAGAACAGCGTTTCGGAATTGGTTCATATATATAGAACTTCCAAGAACTTGAGTAGTGTGTTTTCAATAATGGGTAGAATTGGTGAATGTTACACGTGTGTAAAGTGGTCACTTAAACCAGCCTATGACGATCGTCAGCCCCGTAAATGCCCAGACTTCCATGTTCTTCTTCATCTTTGATGAGATGTCAAAAAGTAATATGAATAAAATAACAGACCAGTGATGATGTCGGTTACGACGAAACTCAGTTGCTGGTCAAATAAAATTCTTGTGGAAAAAATTACAAAGTTGCTATTTTATTCTTTACAATGCAGTTTCATCAAGAAATGTCAGTGTAAAACTTAAATTGCTAATAGAATTTATAGATTTTTACTTAAATCTAGTATCTACTACTGTCGGTGTTACTGTCTCTTAAGAAATAAATAGCCCTTAACTAAAATTTTCTTTGAACCCAGGTAACATTTGACGTAGTGTACTGTCTGCCTTCGTAGTGTAATGGTCAACACGCTCGGCTACCGTACTAGAGGTCCCAGGTTCGGTTCCCAGGAAAAGGGAGGGTCAAATAAATAAAAGTAATTTTTCACTCTAATATTATTCTGGACTGGTACCTGAAGCGGTGGGCTGATCACCTTTCCTTCATGTGTCAACGATCAAGATAACACTGCGTTTATATGATTCAGTGCCCTATGCACTTTGCGGATAAGGGTTTGAAGAAGAAGAAGATTTGACGCAATTGAATCATTTTCTTAAAACACCATTTTTGTATTACAATTTTTTTTCTTCGAAATAAATGTATGGATTGAAAAAAAAGGGTTACTGAAAGGTAAGGAGTTAAAGAAAATGGTAAAAATATATGTTCTAAAAAATTGACCGTAGAGACACGTCTGATCGCTTTCTGAAATAGAGTACCCCCCTTAATATTGGTGACTGCATTCTGCTAGCTACATTCTACTTTGGAAGTGTTGTGAAAAGTGCAGGAAAGCCAAAAGAAAATGTTTTTATGCCGTACTTTATGTATCTTTTAGTTATTATCCATTTTCGCTATTATCGGGTTTATATTGTATTAGGTTTATATAGAAAAGGCGGCCGGGTCAGGAGTCGAAATAATTGGCGAGTATGTATTAGGAGATGAATGAATGTGGAAGAAGCGAAGAATGTTTGCAATGTCAGAAAGACATGGCGTTCTATTCTCTCTGCCTATGATTAGTTAGTGATAATGATGCCAGTTTTCCCTTGGAGACACGACGTTTTCAAAGCACAGATACGCACACAAAATACTATAACCATTATGATGTCATTGTATTGATTTAGGAATACGCTATGTACAAACAATATGGCGGTTTATCCGACTTTATCAATATTTGTAGAATATAAATATGTTATTGGTGAACCAAATCGGTGAACAAAGTATTGGAATTATTATTATTTAAGTGTTTATCGAGGTTCGGCCAATGGTCGTATTTCCTATTGAATTGGAAATAATATGTTTGAATAGACCAGCGGTCGGGGAACCGGGGTAAATTACCCCAAATGGGATAAAAAAGATTTTTTGGGGTAGTAAGGAAATTTTTATTAACTTTATAAAATAAAACAACTTTGTTTTAACCACTTTTTATTGGTAAACTTTATCCAACCGGTTGTCATCCGGAGTTGACGTATTCGCTGCGCAATGCACAATAAAGCAACATTTAGGAGTATTTTCCCGTTTTTAAAATCATATTTTCATATAGTGTACGGAGTGCGTGGAAGTTTTTGGTATCGTAAGGGAAAGGTAATTAACTATAACCTAACTATGAGTATTTCAGTGTTTTAGAATCTAGTATATAAACCCTTGTGATGATAAGGTTCTTGTCGAAACCGGTTGGATAAAGTGTACCAATAAAAAGTGGTCAAAACAAAGTTGTTTTATTTTATAAAGTTTATAAAATGTGCCACAATGTATCTGCGAAAAACATTCAAGAAAATTTTTATTTGTAAGAAAAGCAAATCTGTCGTCTTTTTGGTAGTCAAAAGATGCGAAGGCTTTAAAAAATTCTCATGAGGAGGCGGCAAAAATGTTGCTGCCATTTGCAACATCCTACCTTTGTAACACTTTTTGGATTTTCTACCCTATGAACATAACAAAGAACAGAAATCGATTAAATGCCGAAGACTGTATTCAAATTGCTCTTATGTATAAAAAAAACATAATTTCGAAGTAATTGTATCATCATCATTTCTCCAAAAACTGAAAAGGAAACCTGAAAACCTGAATTTTAGTTTTATCCAATTTGAGAATTTTTTGTTTGCCTATTACATACTTACTATTTTCATGTAGGTACCTTTTTTATTTTCCGTGTAAATTAATTAAACAAATAATTTTTATTTAAAATATGCATTGATTGTCTTCTTTTCAAAATGAGGGGGGGGGGGGGTAATATCGACTAATACAAAAATATGAAAATATTTTATGGTAATGGTTAAAAAAGTTCCCCGACCGCCGAAATAGACCAAATAATGCTGTTCAGTTCTTTTGACCCCATCGATTACACACAGATGTTAACATTTTAACTACGTACTGAAAGTAATAAATTTTTTTAAATGTAATTTTTACTTAGTAAATGCCACTATTTCATAAAATCTATTGTGACGCATGTTTCGATGCATTTTACGTAAAGTTATGTGAAGCTAAGTCAAAATTTTAGAATAGATCATTCTCATGGTGTGTTATTATTAATATGAAAAAATCACAAGACTATCGGTAACATTCTAATTGAAATCTGTAGAGAAGTAAGGGAGATATTAAGGTTTTAACTTTAGATATTTTAATTAAACGAAAAACGGACACCGCTATACGTCATCGAATTTTACGACATCGAGTGTGTTATGGGGCGTATCCCTTTATGTATCGGCTTTATAGAGCTGTAATAGTGGTAGAGTGGATTCGTTTATGTGACGTCACTCGTTACCAACTTACGAAAACAACGTTTTTACAAAGGCGAATTTTGCAAAAGAAAATGATAGATGATAATGTTGATTACATCGACAGTTATTAACACAAAACGAGTCTTACACAATCCTTTACGGGTTGATTATAGATATTCCTCCCGAGTGATCCTATTGTGCCCTTGGGACGTTGAAGGATGAAGAGGGAGGGGGATCGAAAAATCAATAAAAAATCAACATGCAGCATCGTACACGTGTTAGAAGCGAAACCTACGACATTTTAAGTGTGTCCACATACTTGTTCACAAATCTGGATTATCTCTAATAAGAAGTTATTTTTTACATTATTTTTGACACGTGTGTAAACTGATCACTTAAACCAGCCTATAACGGTCGTAAGCCTTGTAAATGCCCAGATTTCCATATTATTCTTCACCTATGATGAGATGTTAAAAATAATGAAATGAAACTTCATATTTTATAATGTTATCATAATTGTATAAAATAATTTAGCGACCGTCCGATTTTTTTTTGGAAGGATATGGAAGAGCCCTATATCCAGGAGTGGAAGACAGAAAGCTACAGAAGAAGAAGAAGAAGAAGAAGAAGAAGAAGGAAAAGAAGAAGATCTTACCGTTCAGTTGTGTTTGGAAGGATTGTCTTTATCGGAGTTTGTAAGGGTCTTTAAATTCTATGAAAAAACAACATTTATATAAAAATATACCTCGAGTTCTAGCCTTTAAATATTGATCAAAACCCTTTGCAATTTTTTTTAATGAAAATATTAATCTTTCGTCCTAACAACAAAATTTTAATTGCTTTGCAAAATATTTATTTTAATTAAGCCATTCCTGAGTTTCGTAAAAGAAAACATCAAACGAAATTCTTCCAAGGACTCGAATAATATTCTTTATCAAAATGAAATTTCGTTAAATTAACGAGAAATTCCATTTTAACTCTGTAAAGTTTAGAGAGATACCTTGCTCTTAATAAAGTGGCCTGACAGTTTATTGATTTTTTATTAACTGCTAGCAGTATTTGGGCACGCTTTGCTATGACTCAGTCTGGTTAAACGGAAAAGAAAGAAAGGGCATACAAAAACATGCGCTTATTAAAATACAACCATTTGACAAAATTTCATGGTAATCGGTGAATAACTTTAGGGGATTTAAGATCTATATATATATATATATATATATATACACATATATATATATATATATGTATATATATATATATATATATATATATATATATATATATATATATATATATATATATATATATATATATATATATATATATATATATATATATATATATATATATATATATATATTCTTCGAACCCTCATCCACACCCGATGGTGCATAGGCCACTGCATCATATAAACGCAGTGTTATCTTGATCGTCAACATATAAAGGAATGGTGATCAGCCCTCTGCTTCAGGTACCAGTCCAGGGTAATATTGAATAAATATCAGACTGAAAAAAAAAAAATTGTACCTTAACACTTATTAGGGAAAATATTGTTTTTTTTTTATATAACCAAAGGGAGAATTTAATATTGTCGGGTTAATATTTTTTTATAATCTTTTCGTTATGACGTTTGATTTTTAGCAATTTTGTGAATTCGAGCATATTTAGTTTAATATAACATCTACATATAACCTGTTTTATACTTATGTATATCATGTCTAGTCTGTTGAGTACACAGTGTATTCATAAATCACTCTGACTAGAAATAGTCTATAAAACCTGGGATTATTAGCTTTTCTTCTGTGCTACCAGCTATATGAGCAGGGGTAGAAAAACGGTAAATCTCGTACCATAAATGGTACGAATAGTAAAAATCATCAAGTCTGCCCACGTAATTTAGTTAGTGTACCTGATACCGATTGTAAGTCTTTTTCTTTAAATTGATGCGAAAAAATCCGAAAAAGCCTATTTTTCTATATTTTAAAATCTCTCAACTTCAGATGAAATATCTGTCATTTTTTTGTATGATAGAAGTCTGAGTATCCCAGGAGACGGGTACGTCGCGAAACCGGTAGACATAAAAATCTCAGTAAGTGGTTAAATACTAATATTATTACCATTTTTGTAAAACAATAAATAAGTAATATTATTTATTATATCGGAAACTGGGTTATTCACCCTACGAATGAGATGTCAATTTAAATGTATCATTCTTCAAACATTGTATCATTCTTTCCTTTTTTATGAAAGATAATGGAAGTCCGAGCATCCCAGGGATTACGACCTGGCATTAGGCTAGCTTAAGAGATCACTTTATACACTTGCGTTACGTTCACCATTCTGCTCATTATTAAACATTCATATCGTATTAATTTTTGTAACTTGTATATATAGTATAGTGGTCTTGGATCCTTTACATTTGCGGGAAGTATTTTTATTGTTTTTTTGGGAGTATGTCTGATTTTGTACTGATTGTGGCTTGTGTGATCAGTTAGTAGTACTCATGTAGTATCGAAAATCGTGTCTAAATACTTGAGATCGCGTGCACAGACTATGAGAGCGCGCCGCGCAGGCTCGCCAACTTAACTAACGCACTTGCTAGTCTTAAGAATAAAATATTAGGGCAGGTATTCATACTGTCGGTATATGTAGTACTAATATGAATATATTTTTAAAAATAGTTATTTGTAAACATATTACTGTATTTTATAATTTTTTCTAATAAAATACAAGAAACGTTCAATTTGTTTTGTAAAACGTCCAATTTTATTTGTAAGGCGTTAAATTTGGTATGTAGAACCTCCAATTTGAATTGAAAAAGCTGTTTAATAAGATTTATTAATGTGAACAAAATATGTAATAAAGTGTTGTGACTTTTCAACCTTTCAGCACATCCTTACGGAAAAAGATGTTGTAAGTTAAGAAGACTAATTTTGGACATTTTCATAATTATTTTTTTTATCTTCAAAAAAAAAACATTTTAATTTTTGGCAAGACTTTGTTTGTTACCCCTGATTCAGCCACATCCCATAGCCCGTCCAGTCCATACATCACGCGGGAGAAAATTAATAATTTATGGCAGACTTTCAGACTCGCCGTGGAAGAGATTATTACAAGAAACTTTAAGCAGATCCCTAACAAAAGAACGTTATAATAACAACTTGATTTATTTTTAGTTGGTTAATAAGATACTGAAGGAGATATGAAAATGTCTGTGTGGTATGGAAAGTTCCTAAAAATACTTACGTCACAGTTTCAGCGTGAATTAAGTCAATTCCCTATTTTTCAGTGAAAATTAGTTTAAAAATGTTTTTTGGAAACAGTTTTAATTTAGGACCGGTTGGCTTTTCATTATTTGAAAAATTCTTTATATCTTGTTTTAATTTATATATTTTATTTGAAAATCACTGATTCTTAAAGTCTACTTAATTGTATTTTATTATTAAAAACATAAAAATAAATTATGTGTCAATTTTTGCAACATTACTTTGAAATACCATAATGAGGCGAAACAAGTGTCACAAATCTTAATATCTTATTATTAAATATCTTATTTTATATAGCACAATACAAAATTGATCATAAATTAATTCTCACACCAGAAAAATCCAATTCATGATTTTTTTCGCTGCCTGAAATTATTATTAGTGAACCACTTAGCTTACAGATATATAATACTAAGATGATTTGTATTGGATCATGAGTGAACATTATGTCACAACTATTGGATGTTATATGCACATAATTTATTTTCGATAGTGAGATAAATCACTTAAAAATAATAATTAAAATGATTTTTCGTCTTTCTCTAATTATACAAGGATATGTTATACAAGGGTTGTCCACGAGGACGTTATAAAAAATATACTTTGTGTGGAAGTTACATGTCAGGGTCCCCTTTAAAGAACTCACCTCCCCGAGAGACGTGCATTCTTTATAGGCAGAAAAGCAGTGCCTACCTTGGATTGCTCTAAAACTCTGTATACTCTAAACATCACTGCCAGCCCGACACACGTATCTCAAACGTGTGTCCATTTTTAGATATAGTCCTGGAACGCTTCATTTGTGATGTTCTCAGCTCCTTCATTGCATTTGCCTCAATCTTAATAATCTCAAATCTTCCTCATTTCAAAGGTCTTTTGAGTTTGGGGAACAAGAACAAGTCAGAAGGAATCATCAATAGATCAAGTGTGTAGGGTGGGTGGGGAAGAACAATGATTGAGTGTTTGACCAAAAACTTGTGAGTTCAGTAACTGGAATGGGCTGAAGCTGATGAAACAACTCATCCATTTCAGATTAGAATCAAATGAAAAATTCTGGCAGGTGCCAACAAGCAAAAAAGATTGAGAATCTGTGGTTCGATCCCCCTTTCTTACAACGAGTAAGTGAGCACATAAAAGTAAAATAATTTTCATTCATAACCGATACAATTTAAGCGAAACAACACAAAAGTTGGAAAAAGATATAGATTTAGCATTTTTACAGGGGATGATTGATGGCCACCCCCAATCTGTATGATTAATGCAAGAAAAACTCACAAAGTATGTTCTGTTTTATTTTTCAATAAAAATGTCGATGGGCTTCAGTACTTAGCGGTGTAATTAATCATAACGGATTATTACCGTTCAATTTCCGCGCGAGAGAAAACTTTTGTCACTGTAACCATAAACCGCTTTAAGTATTTTTAACCTTTTTTAAAAAATTTTTTTTAACTTGGTAGGGGCCTTGTATAACACGGTTATATGGTTCCACAAAAACCCATGTTATACAAGGTTTAAAGTTTATACAAAATTAGGGTTTGCGTTCAAGAAAAAAAATGAAACATAGGTTATATGAATATGTAATTTATTTTTAATAAAACAAACATATTTTTCTGAAACAGTGTTATAAATGCGTGTACAATACATGTGTATACAAAAAATATGCCACAATTTATACATCCGTGTTATACAAAACCGTGTTATACGAGGCCCAAGTGTACTAATATTTTTAAAAATCTATTGTGACACGTGTTTCGATGCACTCCGCATAATTTTCAAACACTGTGTTTGTAACTAAGTAAAACTTAAATTTAAAATGAATAGTTTTTTATCACAAATTGACTGCCGAATCAACGAAGTTATTTTAACCTTATTATAGGTTTCATTTACGACATCTCATCAAAGACGAAGAAAAATCTGGAATCTGAGTATTTACAGACTTTATGACCTGTCATAGGCTGGTTAAGTGATCACTTTACACACGTGCAAAATTAACATGCCCATGATTGACAATCACTTCACTTAAATTTTGAATCTCTAACATATAACATTAATCTCATGACAAGTTGTTTCACTATTTTGCGAACTCGGATGTGATTTTTTTTCTGAAAATAATAATTCACATGCGACTTCGAAGCGCCACCCTGAGAAGTAAACTAACTAACTAACTAACTAACTAACCATCATGCCGCTTCCCCGCAGGGATAGGCAGAGAGAATAGAGCGCCACACCACTCTGTCCTTGCAAACATTCTTCGCCTCTTCCACGTTCATGCATCTCCTCATACATACCCGCCGATTGTTACGACTCCTAACCTGACCACTTTAAAGTATTTGGCATACCTGATCGTGCCATGTTTTTCTCGGTCTTCCTCTGCTTCTTTTCCCGCTAACATTCGCCTCATAAATTTGTTTTACCGTTCTTTCCTCACTCATTCGTTCTACATGTCCAAACCTTAATTTCTCAAATATGTTTAAATGTATGAAAATATGAAAAAATCTATGAAATACAATGCAATTAAAAACATCAACAATAATAATTGACAAAAATGATCTGTATTGCGTGTTTTGGAGTAAAAATCAATAGACGGCGCTGCCATTGTGGTGAAAAGTTGCGTTTAAAAAAATTGCTTTGTCATCTATTACATTTTTATTTAAATAGATATAAGATTTAAGTTTTGTACTGACATTTCTTGGTCGAACTGCATTTTATAGAATAAAATAACTTTATAGTTTTTCCCACATAAAGATTTATATGGATAAATAAAAACGCTTGTATTCGAATTTGACGTTATACCAGCATTTAAAAAAAAATCAGTGAATACCTTTTAAGAGATTTAAGATTTTGATCAAAAGAGTACCTTTTTATTTCTAAATATACGTTTGATCGTTTTATAAATATTTGTACTAAATACCATATACGAATTTTATATGTAAATAAAAAAAAATCGAAAAATCCCTAGAAAAGTTTGAAAGGAATTTGAACCTTACATAATACTAGTCATAGAAAATTTCATACGAGTATAATCATTCCTCACAAAATACAGAGAGTAGGAGATTCCAATATTTTTTGCAGGCTACCCATCATACAGGACTGATCATATAATGATGAAGGGTATATAAAAGTAGAGCCTTTGCTCTTACGGGATAAAACCAGTTCTGTCATTAACCTTATCTACCCTCATGGTGGTAAATTCGGATAATGTCTATCGGGAATCCACAAAACTGCCACGGACATGCAGGGGTTGGTTCAGGGACACTAAACGTGAAAAAGTATTCACTTTAAATTAATTTACTAACCATTAAAATTAATGCAAAATGAATTTCATTCATTTTTTCATTGATTGATTCGGAAGTCACTTCTTTCTATTTTTATTTTTACTTTCACAAGAACTCTGTTTTCGTTATAAATAAACATAAATTATAATTAAAGATTATAAACATAAATTATATTATAAATAAACATTAATTATAATTAGGTTACATTTTAATTATAAAATGGAAATTCCCAAAGTGAGTGCTTCAAATATAAGTAAATTTGTTTGAAAATCACTATAAATATTTTATTACAACTTAATTTTAATGTCTACCGGTTTTGAAGCTAACCGCTTCTTTATCAAGACTGATTAATAAGTTACATTTTAATTATTAAGTGGAAAATAACAAAGTTAGTGCTTCAAATATAAATTATATCATAAACATGAATTATGTTAGAAGAACTGATAATATTCAGAGTTCGCTAACCATTTAATACAATATTTCTCAAAGTGGGCGATAATGCCCCCTTGCGGGCGTTCTAGAAGACTTTTACACGGCATAATAAGCCCAAAAAGACTGATAGAAGAGCTTAAAAGTAAGATACATAGTTATGTTTATTCCTTTCCTCTTTCTTTGATGGGACATTCTGGCGATTTAAAAAAAGTTTAAAATTTTTTGGCCAGACTAAAATAGTTCGGGAACCTGTGATTTAACAAATGGCAATCATTTGTACATATTACAATCATAACGTTGAAATCCTACAAAATGTTTACACAAAAAGTCATAAACTGCAACATTTTGAAAAAAAACAATTCTATTTAACAATATGAGTATGACTAAATCCTTCATCCTTCAAAGTCCGAAGGACATAACCCCGTTAAAACCAAAAGTCCGTTATATAAAAATAGGATAAATAAACAAAGAAAACTTTAAAAAAAATATGAGCCATGTATTTAGATATAAATAAACAATACAAAACACAAACTAAATTCTATTTGTGATTATAATGGCTGGTAAAAAGTATTTACATGCCGACACTTGAGTTTAATAATGTATACCTAATATTAACATGACATTTTGATTTTTTTGAAACATGCAACCGGATTTTTGTCCGTTATATCCAAAGTTTGTTAAATAAAGGTCCATTTTATTGAAGTCAATATCTGTTTTTTCAAGCTCAAATAAAAATATTCAGAATTTGATTAATTCATTCAGTACCCAAATAAAAATGTAAAATAAAGAACATTTTCACTAACCGAAATTTCCTTTTTTCTCTCATCTTTTTCAAAACATTCATTAATCCGTACTAATTATATTTGCTCACTGTACTAATTATATTTGCATTAGTAAAATAAATAAATTTTTGAAAAAGTCTTTCAGTTTGGTCATCCCTTGAGAAGGGTTGATAAAATATCGATAAAACCAAGTCCGAACCAGTGCAGTGGAAATGGTGAGCCTGTCGCGGGGACTACCTCCCGCCCTCCCCCCTAGCTGTGTAGCCTAACCGGAAACAGTCTGTACCGAATACGACACAGGAAGAGGAAGGAGATAGGATACTTCCGGTTGGCGTAAGACGATGGTTTTATTAAGGCTTTTTACCCCAGATAATAAAAAGCGCTTTAAGTGTTTGTAAAAATGTTTTTATCACGCGCGCCTTAGTAAATACGATCCTTATTTATAAATCTGAGAATTGTGCCGTGTTTGGAATTGAATTATATAAGTTTATATCAACAAACATTTGAAAAGAATTACTTTTACAATATTTTGAGTGTGTCCAAATAATTGTTTACAAATCTGAATTATTTCCGCTTGGGAGATATTTTTTGCATTTTGACAACTCAACAATGATTAAAAAGAATATGGAATTCATGGTATTTACAGGGCTTACAACCGTCATATCAAGTATTTGGACAAACTCAAAATGCTGTAAATAAAATAACTGGTCAAATTATAAGCTACATAAAAAAAAATTAATCATGTTTTCAGACGGGTCTCAAGTATTTGAATTTAATCCAGGATTCGGAACATAGATACAAATAAAAATAATTTCTACACAATAAAAGCTTTCCTTATTCCTACATAGATGGCTGTTGTGAACTCACACGTACTGTGTCGCGAATTCGATAAATATACCTAGGGGTTCCAAAAAATTTGAGTAGTGTGGTTGTTAATCATGGGTAGAATTGGTGAATGTTACACGTGTGTAAAGTGGTCACTTAACTAACTCGGGGGTAGTCGTAAGCCCTGTAAATCCCCAGACTTCCATATTCATCTTCATCTGTTTTAAGATATAAAATATATAGAATTACTTTTATTATTTGATTTCTTAAACAACAATATAATTACGTTTTAAAATCACGATATATACATAAAGTATATTAAAATAACGTGAATTGGATTCAAAGCAAATGGTTTTTCCCATAAGACTTGTTATTCCTTAAAAGAAAAGTATTAATTGTCAATCAATAACTAGATTGGTGGTCCTGAGATCGACTCCCAATTTCAATTTTTTCCCTATCGTTAATAATATTTTCGATTTACATTTAAGCTGCCATTATCTTTTTAATATTTGTAAATCCTTATTCTCGACTAGTATTTTAAACTCACTCACTAACTATCATGCAACTTCTCGACAGGAATAGGCAGAGAGGTTATCATTAAAACCATTTTCAATATTAAAAATACTTATTTTATTATTTTAAGCTTTGGATACACATACTGGACATATCCGATGAGGGGCTGTGGAAATAACATTTATTTATTTTAGTGGATATTTCAAATCGCTAAACAATGTTTTGTCGATTCTTTTAGCTTAACGTTTTCATTTCACACTGTATTCCGGAACGTTTGTTTATAAGTGAATTACATATGAAGGTACACATTAACAGGGGTTTTCGACGTAATTCTGGAGTATAAAACCAGTAAACTAAAGATAAGGGCTTTATTTCGTGATAAAGTTTTTGTTGATATTTTACGATTTTTATAGCTGATCTTATCATTATACAGTCACTTAAGCTAGTTTTTGCCGAAGAAACTTAGAAAGTATAAGTTTATTTAGGTATTTTAATATTAAACTAAGTGTAGATAATAATTAATTTTTGCATGTGAAATTTCCTGCAATGCAGTACAGTTATATAATTGCAGTGGGTTGGAAAATGTTGTACACAAATTTCTGGGTTCAATTTTATATATATATATATATATATATATATATATATATATATATATATATATATATATATATATATATATATATATATATATATATATATATACATATATATATATAAATATATATATATATATATATATATATATATAAATATATATATATATATATATATATATATATATATATATATATATATATATATAAATATATATATGTATATATATATACATATATATATATATACATATATATATATATATATATATATATATATATATATATATATATATATATATATATATATATATATATATATACATATATATATATACATATATATATATATATATATATATATATATATATATATATATATATATATATATATATATATATATATATACATAGATGTTTTAACATATTATTAGATTAAAACTAATATTTTTAGCTTTTCCACTTTATTTTTATTTGACCAGCGACCGGGTTTCGTCGTTACCGACATCAGCAGTCTGATGATGTCGGTAACGACGAAACCCGGTCGCTGGTCAAATAAAAATAAAGTGGAAAAGCTAAAAATATTGGTTTTAATCTAATAATATATTAAAATGCAATTCCATCACGAAGCGTCAGTGGATAATATAAATCTATTAAAAAGATGTTTTAATGGTGATATAAAGAAAAAATGCAACGCTGAGATAAGCATTAACAATAAAATAAAATAAAAGGTGTGTTGAGATGGTTTGGGCATGTGAATCGATTGAGTGAAGAAAGAATAGTAAAACAAATTTATGAGGTGGGTGTGGTTGGTAACAAAAGTAGAAAAAGACCGAGAAAAAAATGGTATGAGCACAAATTTCAAGTACTTGGACGTGGTCAGGTCTGGAGTCAAAATAATTGAGGATGTATAATGAAGACAATGAATGAACTTTTTCACTATACTTACTCGTGTTTTAAAAACTTATAAATATAATAATTATTGTATTAACGATACTGGGCAACGTTTATATTGATTTCAAGCATATGGGTCACAGTGCAAGGGTAATTTACCAGATAAATCATAGACTTAACGGGGTGAGGGTAGAATATAGGAGGTGATGATTGGCCATTATTTTTAATTAGGATTTTATTAAGGTCAAATGAAACGGGATTTCTGTTTATGAATATTTTTTGATGATAACTATTTTTATATTATTTTTTGACAGCTCAATAAAGATGAAGAAGAATGTGCAAGTCTGGGCATTTACGGGGCTTGCGACCGTCATAGGCTGGTTGAAGTGATCACTTTATACAAGTGTAACATTTACCAATTCTACCCATGATTGACAACCACACTACTCAATTTCTAAATACTCTTACGTTGTTCAAATTCATAACATAGTGCTTTAATTCACTAGAATTTCACTAAAGACATCTATGGTAAGGTAAGAGAAGCTTTTTATTAAGTAGAAACTGAACAATATATACAACAACTTCCAAGAATTCGAGTTGTGTGGTGGTTGGTTGGGTAAATTTGGAGAATGTTACTCGTGTGTAAAGTGATCACATAAACCAGCCAATGACGATCTTAAGTCTCGTAAATACCCAGACTTCCATATTCTTCTTCAAATTGACGAACATTAGTTGAGACGTCAAAAAATAACATACAAAAATAACTTCTAATCGGAGATAATCCAGATTTGTGAACAAGTATTTGGACACACTCAAAATTTAGAAAATAACCATTTTGACCATTTAAGCAGTGGGTTTTCGGACAGTTGGGTATTCAGCAGATAGACATTTGGGCAGTCGGTCTTTGGGAATATTTTAGGAATTCCTTAAATCTTTAAGTGTGTTCGGTGAAACCTATCTTTAGAGTTTTTATGTCCCAATGTGGTGCTTGGTCGCTTTTTATTACTCTCATAAATTTAAGTAAAAATATATGCGAATCTACCATGTGAGATAACATGTTACGTTCTATATGTATGTTATATACAGTAAACCCCCCATAACGTTGAGATATGAACTGCGTTAACTGAATGAACGTTGTACGGGGTTAGTGTTTTTAAATTGTATTTTAATTTTATATCACTCAACACAGTCATTTTTGCTGGTTAAAATGTAGAAATTCAATTTGAAACAGTTACCCTTTGTAACGTTCCCTCCGATTACGCAGTACCTATCTCAGTGTTATAGGGGGGTTTACTGTACTTGAGTTAAATCGTTGTATGCACATATATTTGCACGTGTTTAGTAGGTATTTATAAGTGGATATCAGAATTAAGTATTTATTTTCTTGAATGTTTTTTTTTGCTAATACTTTGTGGCAAATTTCACACGAATATCCGGCTTCTATATTCTTCTTCGTTTATATTAAGACTTCAATATAAAAAAAAACATAACCCCTAAGTGGAAAAGCCGAAATTTGTGCATAGATTTATATAAAATCAAAATATTGTAAAATATTTACATAATCTTTTAGCTTAGATTTTATGTATTTACATATTAGCGAAGTTATAACGAATTAAGGCAGGATATACGATAAATCGCGGTTTGATTTTGTTTAAATTCAGGTAACGTTTGATGTTATTGATTTTTTGCTAAAAATACTGTTTTTATATAGATTAATTTAGTTTTTCTTTGAAATATGTTTTTTAATTTTTAGTACAAAATTATTATTGAAAGGTTAGGAGTAAAGAAAATCACCATTTCACACAAAAAATATTTATAAAAAAAAAAAAATTCCAAAAATGTTTATTCTTTATAAAAATGCACTAAAGCACGAACCACCCACCTACCCCTAACGGGGCCATTCGGTTGAGATCTCAGACTTAATGAGTATTGACCAAAAATTGAAATATATTTTTTGGTTAATAAAAATTTTGATTAAAAGCATTTAAAAATATATGGTTTTACATCTTAGTAATAAATTATGTAAGGTAAAAAGTTGATTATTATTTTAGTTCACCGATAATAATCGTCGGGTGGGGAAAAAAATAAAACCCTTTGAAGAAGCCCAAATTCCATTACTGTTCAGGAAATTGGAGATGCAACGTCCCCTGTTTTCTCGTAGAAATATAGGTAGGAATGCTAAAATTGAATTTCACCGGCGACTCACATCTGACTATGTTTTTGAGCAAAAATTTATTTATATGGAATTAAATTAGTGGAACTCTATAATTTATATTTTAAACATCACAAGGATTGATAACTTTGTGTCTTCTTTCTCTCTTTCAAAATTTTATTTTCGTTTAAATTTCATACCGTAACAATTTCATTTTAAAATGACCGGATGATGGAATGATTATTCCGAAACCGGTAGTCTCGAATTAGTGTTTATTAAAGTGGTATTACACAAAGTGAACGATGAATGACAAGGAGAGTGTTATTAAAATCAAACTCTCATCTTTAGGGTCAACTAAATTGTATATTTTTATTTGAAGAAAAAAACACATTAAAATATAATTCGTTACAATCTTTTCGCCTTGTTAGGGCTTTATAAAACTCTGTAGTTTGATAATACCCCAACAATTAATTAATTATTTTGTTTTCATTTGTTTGAAAGGAAAACATAATTTATCTAAAATTTACAGAAAAATTTATTGTTTTTTTATCAGCTAGTATAGTCTTAAATCATTATATTTAAAGTAGGTACCATGAAACGTCCCATTTGGTTTGTTGAGTTTAATTTTCCACCGATGAGGAATTCATTTAAAGTTCCAAGTCTCATTTTTCAGACATAAAGAACTTTCCACCGGATGCATGAGGATATTTTATCACAAGAATATGTAAATTAATTTGTCACCGGATACGAATTATTATGGCGCTTTTTGTAAAAGTCGTTCCCATTCATTTCGTTTCAACTTAAAAGTTTAATGGTGATAATAACTTCTAAGGTTACATACGAAATGACATCCGTATAAACGTAAAAGATAATGTTTTCTCTATTTTTACGGCCCTAATTTTAAGGTTCCATCGCTAATGTGACGCCATCAGACTAACAACGTTATTAAGAAACGAAACATTTTTCTGCGATATAAAAAGCAAAAAGAATGTGAGTTAAGAAAAAAATTAACTAAAATTTACAGCAAAAAAAATAACTAGAGTTATATGCGAATTTCTTTTATCTAATTTTTAAAGTAGTAGCTTCAAGCAAGCACTTTTATTTTGTATCAAATTCCCTTTATATATTTTTGATAATATCTTAGACGTATGTAGATGATGAATTTGTTGAGGTGATTAATATCTATAAGTATTAATATCTGGGAATTTTTAGTAACTTAAGCCTTAATACTGATTTAACACACTTTGAAATTGTATGATTAATTAGTTTTTTTGTATTTATTTTATGTATACACTATGTTCAAGTTGATAAAAAAATGAAAAAAAGAAACAAACAAAAAAAAGCTTTAAGACACACAAATGTTTGTATGTGTGTAATTTGTCCGCCTCCGTAGTGTAATGGTCTGCAAGCTCGGCTACCGTTCTGGAGGTCCTGAGTTTGATTCCCCGGGGGGGTTAAAATAAATAAAAGTAATTTTTTCACTGTAATATTAATCAATATTACCCTGGACTGGTACCTGAAGCGGAGAGCTGATCACCGTTTCCTTCATATGTAAACGATCAAGATAACACTGCATTTATATGAAGCAGTGCCCTATTCACCATTGGGGTGCGAATAAGGGTTTTATTATTATTATATGTGTGCAATTATTTATACATGCATGTATGCAGGGGCGTGCCTTCCAAATAGGCAGAAAAGCAGTGCCTATCCTAACTTACCCGCGTTACATATAAAAACGTAACCAGTACCTACTCTACCTTACTAAGTAGTACCAGCTTACCTTACTACCTACCTGTACCGCCTATCCTAGTACGTAATACCTAGCTTACCTTCTACCTACCTCTACTGCTTACCCTAACTAATACTCTGTGCACGCAACTGTATGGATGTATGTATGTGGAAGTATATATTTTAAACAAATGTGGAGGTCCTAACCATAAAATTAACATTTCCAATATTGCACAAAAATCCTTTAAATGAAAATCTGTTATCTTTACTGTATTGTATCAAAATCTTAATTAAAGTTGCGACAGAATGTGACCAATCATGTGTTAAACCAATATGAAATCATTAAATCGCACCAAAACGTAACAATTTTACAAGATAGAATTCCTGAAAACTTAAAATTATTTATAATGGAAATGTAACGTTTTGGTGAGGACCTCCACAAATAAACGTAGAAAAAAAAAACAACAGTAGAACGGTAAATAGTGAATATTTTTCATTTTCAGTGTAAAATAAAATTGATTATTTATATTTATTTTTTAAGAATATAATTTAAGATCCCTGAAATGTTTTTAGCACTAAGTAATTTACCCTTATTCAAATTAAAAGTGTCAGTATTGTCCAAAATCCAAGGCACATTATTTTAAATATATAAGGTAAAGATATCAATATTTTCCAAAATAAATAATTCCATAAAATTTCATGTTTTGAGTTAACTCGTATGAGCAAGGTGTAATCACCTATTTACCTAGGTACATTCACCGGCTTCCAGAATCCAAACACCTGAAGTTCTACCCACCGGCGCAGCCTCAATGCACTAATCTCATGTAATTAAGGCTCTATACAACATCCCCGCGTCCTTATTGAAATCATAAAGATACCCTTCAAACCCCTTTGGACGGTCAAAATTATCTACTAAGGGTAGTAAGCCGGAAATGGTGGAGCCTGCGTCGGATCCGGTGCTTAATGGAAAAAGTTCTCGTTACAAAGCCTGGATGTTCATTTGGATAAATAATTGCCATTTAAATTAGGTTTCAACTACCTACGTATGTTATTTTGAAACATCGTTTGCCTCTCTGAGCCATTTTTGGTACTTGGGTTAAATATGATAATATTTTAATTAAGAGAAAATGAAATCGACACGGTTTTTAGTAAATTTTGAATATTAATAGAATTTTTAACTTTATGGTATGGTAATATAACACTCTCTTAAACCTGTATTATTCTTTATTTTTACTGTGATATGTTTATCAGAATTTCATTAAGCAAAGCAGTGTTCAAGCTACATTAGCCAGTACGAGTTGGGCTATTCATCCTCGAGCTGCCTTGCCGATGGTACTAATTTGCATTTACTATTTTATTTCCTTTCCCATTTATTAGAAATATCCTTAACGCTGACCTTCACTCACATTATGTATTCCATCCAATATATTCCGCTGCAAGAATATGGAGCATTGGACTGATCAATGATACGTCCAATGATCAGTGATCATCTTGCCTTATATGATTCACCATTATGTTTACTCCGATATACTTGATCATGCTAAGTTTTCCTGTACCATAAGACTGTATAGTCATATTTGTTATATAATTTTTTTGACATCTCAACATTGATTAAGAAGAATATGGAAGTCTGGGCATTAACGGAGCTAACGACCATCATAGGTTGGTTTAAGTGATCACTTTACACACGTGTAATAGTCACCAATTCTACCCATGATTGACAACCACACTACACAAATTCTTGGATGTTCAATATATGTATATGATCCAATTTCGAAGCATTGTACTTGAACCCCTAGAATTAGAACATTTATTCGTCAGATGAAAGGAGCTTTTATGTTGAGATGTCACAAAAATAATATGAAAAATAACTCCTATGATTGGAGATAATCCAGATTTGTGAACAAGTAAAATACACTCAAAATGTAGTACCATATTCAAGAAATGAAGACCTGTGGTATTTGTATCAAACGTTTCTTAAAAGCAATGTTGGATATCGCTTTTTCACAGGGAGTGGTGCCTCATTTCAAAGTGTATATCAGTTTGAATAATAAAAGCTGCGATGACAACAAAATCCAAAATGGTATCTCTCGAGAGTTGCAAAGTGGTAGACCACGTTGTGGAGACAGATAAGCGCAATTCTCGCTAAGATCCTTTGGAGCAAAGGGAATATGGAGATTGAACGTTTATGCACAGTCTTAAGAGAAGCCATTTTAATTCCGTGCGGTTGGATAAGATGTGCCTTTCAAATTGAAGATAAAACATATTAAACATTTTGAATGAGTCCAAATTTTGTATATAAAAATGTAAAAGTAATCCGAAGTTTGGAAGGATCGCATATATCGCTCACTCCTTTCAACAACGTCTTATATAAAAAATCATCAATTTTCAATTTCCAGTTTTGCATGTTTTCCGAATGCCCATAAAATGTACTATATCTTAGCAAAAACGGCATATTTTTAACTTAATATTTACCCGCTACAGGGAAAAAAGTGTTGTTTTTGCATTTTGAAGAAAAGGTATTGTTTATATATTTTTTTAAATATACTAAAATGAAGAAAAAATATTCAGGTTTTACCTAAAAAGATCTGTTGCATAGTTAAAAATTCAAAAAGTGCCTTGATATTTATTTTTGATACATTTCATTATATTCTTAAACTTCAAAAATGATCTCCCGAAAAATCTAGTTTTTGATATATGACGTTGTTGAAAGGAGTGAGCGATATATAAAAAGGTCTCCGCTAAATAAAGCTTTCCTTATCCTACCATTGATGACCCTAGTGAACTCACATGTATGAGATTAATGATATGTGTAGGAGTTTCTCAGTTTGATAATGTCTTAATAAGACGAAACGGGTCACATATTTTCATTATTTATACGAGTATATGTAAATAAAAGTAGAATTCAATCGAATAACCTTGTTTAATTTTGGATGGCCCAAAAAAAATTTAATGGAATTCTACGAACTGTCTGCAGTTACAAAAATACGTAGGAGTTCCAAATTTTGAGTAGATGGTTTTTAATTATGGGTAGAATGGTGAATGTAATATAAATGTAATTACTTAATCTATATCAAGTCGTAAGGCTTGTTAATATCGAGAGTTCTTTATTCTTTTGCATTAATTCGGAAGTCACTTTGAGGTAGTATCTGTCTTTCTTTAATTTCTTGATAAATACCACTATTTCTTGTAATCTAACGTGATGCATGTTGATGCATTCTGTATCATTTTCACACACCATAACAACAATAATGTAAAAACCCTTATAAAATAATACTAAATGTCGTTGCTGCAACTTTTTATCTAATTTTTAGTTGTTTTTAAACAATCCATAAAAATCAAAATAACAATATACCAATAATTAACAAAGCCTTTCGACAAAAACAAATTGAAGCACCTGCTGCCTCCTATCCATCCTTCAACGTACCAAGGACAGTTGTCTAAATTTTAGATTTAGTTTCACATACGACGTTTAAAAATGACAAAATGATATGTCAAAATGCGGAATGCATCGAAACACGTAACATAATTAATTTAAAGAAAAAGTAGTATTTATAACATTTAGAGTGTGTGTAAAATATTTGTTTAAAAATCTGGATTATCTCCGATTATAGGAGTTATTTTCATATTATTTTTTGACATCTCATCAAAGATGATGAAGAACAGAAGTCAAGTTTCGGACCTCACATACTCATATAAGAGTTTCTGCTCAATAAAAAGCTTAATTTCGTCTCACCAATAGATGTCTCTAGTGAAATTCTAGTGATTCAAGAACAAGGTTTCTTGATTGGTTCATACATATAGAACTTCCAAGAATTTGAGTGGTGTGGTTGTCAATAATGGGTAGAATTGGTGAATGTTACACATGTGTAAAGTGATCACTTAAATCAGCCTGTGATGGTCGTCAGCCCCGTAAATGCCCAGACTTCAATTCCTTCACCATCTTTGATGAGATGTCAAAAAATAATATGAAAAGTTGTATTAATTAAGTAAAACACAAAATAAAAATTATGTTGAGATGTCAATATACTCATAATAATCCAGTTCACGAAGTGTTGTAAAATATTTGAACGATGCTTGCTCCATAATAATTCCATGCATGTAGATAGTCGGGTTAAACTTGGGGGAAATCCTACACAACCCAAACTATTGGTAGACGAACTCGCAAAGTTACACTTTAGCAAAACCACCCTTGTGTCAGCTGGATGCAAACTTTACCCTAATTACTGAAGTACAAAGCAAGGCCAGGTAGGGGTAGGTGGGGTACTTATTAGACTAGAGCCCGGAGTAGTCTGGGATGCATTCAATTAGCAAGCAAAGTGCAGTTACTCGTCAATTATCCCTTAAGTAATAGTCCGAAGTTTGAATAGCCGGGCTGATAGAGGGTTAAAGGCTCTCTCCATTAAATCAATATTGATATTTTGCAAGTAACTTTATACGGGATAGATACACCTATGTAAATAAACCACCCCTCTTTAGTGCAGTGTCTGTTGGTGAACAAATATGGTGCGATTTCAGACACTCCTGTTAAAGTTTCAGGAATCCGTATTCAGGAATTTCGTGAATAAAAAGGATGATAAGTTTATAAAGTATATAATGATGAAAAGTATATAAAGTAGTGTCATCATCTGTTAGTTCTAACTGAACGAATGCGATTGTTACAATACTGCATGCTTTTTTGAAGTTTTGAGGTGTTAAATATCTTGGTAGAACTAGATATATGTATTTTATAGAATTAAACTAAAATACTACATAGTTTTTTCCACATAAATCAATGATCATTAATTTATAAATTTTACTCATAAATTAATAAACAAATTTAATTTTTATGGAAAAAACAAAAAAGTTGTGATTTTATTGTAATACTGCATGTGATCGTTACAATACTATATGCGATTGTAACAGTACCATATTCAAATGTTACAATACTTTATGCGATTGTTACAATACTATATGCAATTGTTACAATCCTATATGCGATAGTTACAGTACTATATGCGTTTGTTGGAATACTATATGCGATCGATGCAATATTATAAATGTAATTTTTATAATACAACGCAAGTGGAAGGTTCAAATTGAGGTCATTTGGATGTTTAATAAAGCGCAGAATGGTGAACGTTATACAGTGTATAAAGTGCTCACTTGAGTCAGTTATGCGTGGTCGTAAGTCCTTGACGCCTACATTAAAAAAAGAAGTTTCATTTCTGTAGGGATACCTATTATATTTTGATATATCTAGTACTTCGTGCAATCAAAATACAAAAATTGTTTTGGTCAAATTGAAAGTATATGAATTCAAATTATATTGCAGTCATCTCCTATTCGTTGAAAACAAAATATGAAAGAATTAGAAATGAACAAAATAGGGAAAGCTACTTACTTCCCAAAGTTCTCAAGAGATGGTACATCTATCGGTGAATTTTATCTGAAATACGAACGAGATTAGATGGTAAGGTGACCATTTTAGTCATTTAATGCAAATCAGTGTAAATCGCTGCAGCGAGATTGAATTTTGGAATTTATAATGTCAGTCACTGTGCTAGTTACGCTTTCTCGAAAGGGTGGAGTATAAAATCTGTCTATTCATGTATAAATCAATACAAAATATAGTCTCAGAGTATCTAAAGGAGTTGTGTATTCTAGACGAATTTGTTGATAGACGTCACATGATTCGATCGGCTACAATAACTGCTGTGAAATAATAGATCTTACCAGCATGCAACAAGCGTACGAAATATGGTGAGCGTGCCTTTGCTGTTTCGGAACCGATGACACGGTATGCTCTTTCGCCAGTAATAATTCAACATAGAGAAAATGAGATGAGCTTCAGAAAATAAGAACCAAAAACGCATTTGCTTGAAAACGTAAATTTAATAAAAAAAATAAAATATTATCGGATGTTAAATAAATAAATATAAAATAAAAACGTAAATTTTATTTAAAAAATCAATAAATATCAAATATTATCGGATGATAAGTAGGCTCTAAAAAATTGGAGTGAGCTTGGGTCTGATAAACAGAACCTTTCCCTAAACTGTAGTAGTAAAAACCTTATATCTACGGTTTAACCTTTGCTTTCCTGCAGACTACCCTTATTCATATTACCCCCTGTTATACGGTTAAACTCTACCTTTATCGGACTTATATATCTTACAAAATGAGGGGGTATTTGTATTATAGCATACACCCTTAGGGTACATTTAACCCTGTCATCTGAATATCTTTTACCAACTTAGATATTTGCAATATTGAGCATAAATATCAAAATTATTCCATGTTTTTGGATGAAATTATTTATTATTAAAGTAATTTTTTATATTTTTTATTAATTCGGCATTAATATTAAAGAACGATATATTCATTATTAAAAAAAAAGAATAAACACTTAAATATTACCATTTTATGAGTAACAGTTTTCGAAACTAGTCATGTGTAATGAAATAAAACTCATGAAGTGGTATTATACAAGTGTAAATATATTTTTTAATATCACATTTTGTTGCTTACCGCCAACCACGAGAAAGATTTTTAGAGGTTTCAAACAGTAATTGCTATTCATGTTTATGAAATTACTAATTGGTTTATTGATAATTTAATTTAATTTAAAAAAATGCAAATATGAAAATATAAAGTTTTTTTATCAACGCCACATATTTTGCATATTTTCTCGATTGAGAATGCGTCAGAAAATAACCAAGTTGTAAAGGAGCTTTAAGTAGTCGTAAATTAATAATGACAAAACCAATTAGGGTCTGTCTCCTTTCCAGTTATATCTGAGGACGTTCTCACCTAAAGCTCGCTTGGGAAACTTGGAGCTCGGCACTCATCCGAAAGCTGATTTGAACTTATAACTTTCAGCCACTTGCAAGAGTCGTCAAGAACCTTCCTTTCTCCCCCTCTCTCTCCGCACATCCGGTCTGACCGTTCAGATGCTCGACTCACAATTAATGTGGCAAAAAGTTGGAAAGTTTTTCTAAAAATGCATGCTGAATACTGAAAGCTCCCTCGAAACTTTTGCTTCTGGCATATCTTTATGCTCTCGTGTTTCCTTAACTACGAACACCATCTGAAGTGCGCACCGAGGTGAATGATACAATAATTTACCTAGCTAAATATATAAGCATATATATATATATATATATAGGAAAATATAATTTATCACTTTAATCCAACAAGTTTACTTTTATATAATGGATTGTTTTTAAATTCTATTAAGTTCTTCTTAGACTCACTCTTTTATTATTACTTTAATAAACCAAAGGATTTATTTCATTTAAGTCTAAAAGTTACTATTAATAAATTATGTGCACAATAAATTTATAAATAAATATAAAAATACACCTTAATTGTGTATTTTGTAAAAATTGTCACAAAATTGATTTTTATGAGTTTTTTTTAAACGCATAAAATTTCTTTTTTTTCTCCTTCGTAACTGAGATATATTTTTGATCATATTGTAAGAACCCGATGTTAAAAACATATAAAAAAAACAGTTTATTGGGACTAATTACATGCCTTGTAATTTGATAAATTTTTTTTAAGTAATAAAAAAAATTAGAAACTGAAATTAATAACTTCCTTTCCATATAAAATATTGACATTTGCGAGAAATATAGATTTTGGCTTACAAAATTGCCACTTGTATCAACTAAGCTAACGGGAATCCCTTATAAATGTAGTGAATTGCATGAATGTATACATATAAAACCAAGTACATATAGGAAAAGAATTGAACATAAATTTTATTAAAGAAATATATTGAACGCAAATAGATTCTAGAGCAAATATATTCAAGTTCTTCGAAAGCATCTGCTCTAAATTTAAGTAAATAGATTAGTTGAAGAAACTTCCAAATTATTTTCAATTGCAAGACTACTTATTCCTAACCCTTATTGCGGAAGTTATCCAATAAGTTCCGGAGAATGAGGAACTTCCCGCTCTGTATTTCCGGTAAATGGCTCCGTTCCCCAGAATTCGTGTCCCATTCACCTCATTACTCCTGTTCCGAGTTGGAATAGTTAAAATTTAATAATTTCATTAGTGCATAAAGGCGGCGTGTTCTGTAAGACGAAATCTCCAATTCTTGTCCAATAAAGCAACATGCTTTGTTTCTTCACAATACTTTGAGTTTGTCAAAATATTTATCCACAAATCATAAATTAAAAAAGACCCGATAAAAATAAATGCTACGTCAAAAAAAAATACATCCATTTTTAACTAATATTTTACTTGGTATATACCACAATTTTTTTAATGACTATTTTTCAATAATTTTTCTAATTTTCAATTACTGTATGCGAAAATTATTCAGAAAGTATGCGAAAATGATGATAGATTTCAAATAAATAGTGTTTTTTGACAAGTAAAATATCGATTTAAAATTAATGTATATATTACCACAAAGTGGCTGCCGAATCAATTAATTAAAAAACGTATCTCCTACTTTACGAAATAATTCGGGATAAATCTTACGTACATTTCGTAAAGGTTTCTACTAGTAAAAAACTTAGTGATTTCAACTATAGATGTCGCTGTAGAATCTCAATTGCAAGATGTTTTCAGTTGAACATAAATATTACCTCCGAAATTTAAAAAAAAATGTGCTTGTCAATCACGGGTAGAATGGTGAATATTACACGTGTACAATGTGAACACTCAAACCAGTCATTGGCAGAACGTTAGCCCTGTAAATACCCAGACATCTATTTTATTATTCAACTTTTTTGAGATATCAATAGTTGTAATGATTTTCGCTTCTCTTTCATTGAATTGTTTTTTGCATTTTTTATTTGGTATAATAAACAGTGCTATTGTAAAAAATATACCCACCAGTTACTGTGTAGTTTGCACGCATTGAAATGGGAAACAGCGGAAACTTTTTTGAATGTAAAATGTTCATATCCCGAGGCTAGGTACTTTAAAATATTATAGTAAATGGAATGAGCATACACAACAATAGAGTAGATATGACAATAGGAAACGTATCATTGTATTTTTATAAAGTTTTTTTTCCCTGGAAATATCGTTGCAATAGAGTATTTCTATTATTGCAAAACTTTAAATGCATATTAACTTTAGCATTTGAATAATATTTTAATTAATTTATGGATACATTAGAGGTACACAATCCACAGTGCATTAGAGTTGGAACAAGGAATCCGGGTTTCAACTCTTGTACCAAGAAGATATCAAAATAATGAAAGTAGACTGAATGCAGTCAAAATGCGATTCCTCAGACGTTCGAGATAGATGTTCGAATGGGAATAAGGAAAGAGAACAAGGATAAGTATATTTTTTTGAACGATACGTGTTTCATATCAAGTTAAGACATCTTAAATCCTGGATAACTAAACTATCCTTCGATTAACTAAAAATTCGTAAAAAAATACGACATAGAAATAAATACGATAATCAAAAACTTTTATTATTTAAGAAGTAATATATATAAATATAAAGAAATATATATATATATATATATATATATATATATATATATATATATATATATATATATATATATATATATATATATATTATATATATATATATATATATATATATATATATATATATATATATATATATATATATATATATATATATATATATATATATATATATATATATATATATATATATATATATATATATATATATATATATATATTTATATATATGTATATATATATATATATATATATATATATATATATATATATATATATATATATATATATATATATATGTATATATATATATATATATATATATATATATATATATATATATATATATATATATATATATATATATATATACATATATATATTAATAACATTTTTTGCGTTTATAAGATAACGTTATAATGAAATAAAATAAAGGTACATTAGGAAGACATTGTGAACCAGGGGACGCAGGAACGATGCAAACATTGTTTTTTTCCAGGGATCTTCATTTTGCAGTTGTAATTTTTACGATAGTATTCTAGTGTCAAATTACATTTTGTCAACTAAAAAAAAGGATAACTAAAAGGTCGTAATATTTTCAAAGATTTTCGTTTTATTTCCTTCTTGGTGCTTTAAAGGTCGAAGAAAATAACAATGAACTTTTAATATTTATGATATAGGACCTGTCGTATAAAAACTTCAATCGTATTCCTCGGCTTCTAGACTTCCGCAAGGAAGCGGAAGTAGGAAAAACTTCTGTAAAGTTGAACAAGTGGCCCCCGTGAATGGCGGAGATCGTGAATATTCAATTGAAACTTTGTGTTTCGCTTTCCTCTAGATTCGGTACTGCTGTGTAAGGCTCTGTTGGCGTTTGGTCGGACTGGAGGTGGGTAGATTTATGAGGGGGATTTTTCTTCTTAACACAACCCCGGTTCGAGAATGCCAAGCCAGTGAAATGTCACTGTTTTAGTTCGCCATCTTTGCAGCAGTTACAGTCGATTTATCTAAAACCAATAAGTAATCCAAATAGGCTGTTTTATGTTCTCAATATTATTAATATTTAAACTATTTACTTTGTGGTAAGTCATTTACTTAATTATTTTTTTACAAAAATGTTAATAATATTAGTAACACCACCAAAGCACATTTACACATTGTGTAGTTTTGAGTGTGTGAATGGTGCAATGGTGGTGAAGGGTGGTATTATTTTCATGCCGTGGTAGTGATTGTCCTGACGAAGAGACGGGTACGTCTCGAAACCGGTAGATATGAAAATCTCAGTGAGTGGTTGTACACTAATATTATTAACATTTTTGTAAAAAAATAATTAAGTCGGGCTGTTTTACATTTAAAAATACTTAATTTATTCTGGTTAATTTAATTTATTACACATTAAGAACAACTACACTATCAAGACACATATTGAAATTATAATAATCTTCAAACCCTTATCCGGACCCGATGGTGCATTGGGCACTGCATCATATAAACGCAAAGTTATCTTGATCTTTAACATATGAAGGAAAAGTGATCAGCCCTCCGCTGCAGGTACTAGTTCAGGGTAATATTGAATAATTATTAGACTGAAAACATCCATTTTATTTATTTAACTCCCCCGAGCTTGGGAATTGAACCCAGGACTTCCGGTACGGTAGCCGAGCGTGCTGACCATTACATTACGGAGGCGGAAAAAATATTATAAAACACGACTTAAATTCACTAGATTTCAATTAATTTTGTAAGAAAAAAATATATAAAATCATGGTTATCAACTCCTGTCTTGTTGTCCATACCATATAACATTTCATTTTATTGATTTGCAATAAATTTGTAAAACTCCGTATTTCATATTTTTTACATTAAAATAAAACACGTTTTTGGGGTCTACTCAGTTGCATATTTATAAAGACAGTAGTTTGATATGCCCTACAAGGCGAATGTTTTATCATATTTTATTTTAATATTTAAAAAATATAGAACTAAGTAGACTCGATGTATGGTTTTAATATTTAGAAAATAGAATTTCGTATAGCTTCCCACCAGTGAGTTGATGTCGTTAATAACAAAACCCGGTCACTGGTGAAATAAAATATATATGAAAATAAAGCTAGAGAGTTGTTATTTTATTACATATTCACATTATATAAAAATAAATATATTTATCCAAGCTCTTAAAATAATAATAACATTTTAAGAACAACTATTTATTTTATTTATTGTTTCGGCATTAACTTTATAACTCATTTCATTCTCATAAATTAAAATTATTACACCTTGTTCCATATAAAAGCCAAATTATGAATTATCTTGAAAATTTAGAATTCCAAAAAAACCTGAATTCTAATAATAATTTATTAAATAATATATTGTTTCAAAATTCTTCACCATTGCTTTCCATTTTTCCTTTGTTTTCAAACTCCGTCCCTTGACTAATTCCTTCCCCTTACTTTCCCCTCTCCTTATTTATAGAACAATTTTATATTTTATATTTTAGTTATTATACAGACCTGAATGATGGAAGTTTAACTTCTGAAACATGTAGTCTATAATAAAACTCAAGTGGTAAAAAACGAAGTGTTTTCTTTAATCATTGTAACAACTATTTAAGTTTTTTTTTATATTTATTATTAGTATCAAGTTTAAAAGAAGTTGTGTTAAGATTATTTTGTTCTTATTATCCTTACGAAACTTTGGCAGGACATCAAATCCTCAATTTAACTTTCCAGAATCCTTTAGAACTTAAGGAATGATAACATTTTTTATCATCTCAAAAAGTTTGGTCGATACGTTGCGTGTGTTATCACGTCGGGAATACTACTATCCCAAGTTACCAGGAGCACATATTTGAAAAGGATATAATATTCTTGGGACAAAGTTATCATCTGTACCTAGAGGCTAAAGAATTTATAGTTCTAAAGTTTTAGGGTGCGTTGAAAAAGAAACTTATCGTAATTTTTAGTAATTTTACGGTTCAAGAGGATATTTAATTGTTTAAATGTATCAGGTATCTTTGAAACTCGGAAAGAAATATTTATATTAAACTTGGTTTCAATACATTTTGGGCATGTCCAAATCCTTGTTCATATCAAAGGTTGACTTTCTTGTTGAAAATCTCATTTCGAAAATATAAAAAGGGGTAAATATAATACCCATTAAAACAATAATTGTCGGGTTGTGGTACCGTAGTTAGTATCGCGGACTCTTGAGTCAGAGTTCCTCGGTTCGATTCCACTGTACTACAATTTGATATCTATTTCTAATAATGAACCTCTTAGGTTCACAGAAATAGTATGAAATTGAAGTATTTTAGTAAATATTGTAATAACTAACTAACTAACTAACAATCACGCCGCTTCCCCGCAGGGGAAGGCAGAGAGAATAGAACGCCACACCACTCTGTCTTTGAGAACATTCTTCGCCTCTTCCACGTTCATGCATCTCCTCATACATACCCGCCGATTGTTACGACTCTATATATTGTAATAAAAAAAAACAAATATTTCTCTTTTAAAAAAAATTGTAAATATTCTTCTCCGTCTCTGTTAACGTGACAAAATAAAAAATTGGTTTATTTAAGAGATGTGTCAGTTTGGGTTGAAGACGAAGCATTGTGGAATATTCCCAGAGGAGCCTGGAGAGGGAAGTTTGTAATGTGTGACGATATTGCTTCGTAAGTCAAAACTTATCAAGGACACACTTTGGCGGGAATTTCAGATAATGAAGATAATTACTCCCGAGGGAACTCATTCAGGATACAAAAACAGTGCTCAGTATTCCCTCCATCGTTAAGTTATTATTTATTATCATACTTCAAACATCCTCAGCAAACTAATTAATCGTGACTGATGAAAACATATTAAGCGCCATTTTCTTTACAAACTTGTAAAATTTATATATTTTTATGCTGATGCAAGATTCAAACATAAATAAAATATATTATTTTTTGACATCTCAACATAGATGAAGGAGAATAAGGAGGTCTGGGTATTTATGGAGCTTACGACCGTCATAGACTGGTTTAAGTGATCACTTTACACACGTGTAACATTTACAAATTCTACCCATGATTGACAATCACAGTACTCAAATTACATTATCAAATACGTGTTTAATAATGTCTTAATAAAACGAAACGCGTCACATATTATCATATATGTGTAAATAAAAGTAGCATTCAATCCAATAACCGTGTTTAATTTTGGATATATTACCCAATAAACTGTATATATATATATATATATATATATATATATATATATATATATATATATATATATATATATATATATATATATATATATATATATATATATATATATATATATAAATATATATATTTATATATATATATTTATACATATATATATATATATATATATATATATATATATATATATATATATGTATATATATATATATATATATATATATATATATATATATATATATATATATATATATATATATATATATATATATATATATATATATATATATATATTTATATATATATGTTTATTTAATTGAAAAGTTTTTTTTAACTCGCAGATGATCAGACAAGAAATGATATCGAATCGAAAATATATTGCTTCAGAGATATCTCACGCCTAAGATAAACTTTCTTGAAGTAAGTCCACTTCAAAATGTTGGGAGAGGGGAGAAATATGGAAGAGTTTACATTGGTAGTTAGATTTATTAATACAATTTGAAATCAAAATAAGGTTTAAAAAAAGGGGAATCTTGCCATAAAATTTTTAGAAATGTTAAAATAGTCTAAAGAATTGTGTTTCAATTAATAATTTTAATAATTTTTATCTAAATTAATGGCATCACAACACATTGTTGTTATTAACATATAATTTATTGATTTGTGGCATATATTTTACAATAAAAAATATGTTTCTATCAATAAAAAAACATTAAAAATCGCTTATGAATGAAAAACTAAAAGGTTTTGTTTATGAAATTGCCTGAATGGTTTCATTAAATCTTGACTTTAAGTTAGTATTGATAATAATTAATCAAAATAAAGTTACATTTCAATTATAAAATGGAAAATCACAAAGGTAGTGCTTCAAATATAATTTATATAAATAAATACAGTTATATTAATAGCAAATAAAAAACATTGGAAATCGCTACTGCTAATACCATCACGCCGTTTCTCCGCAGGGGTAGGCAGAAAGGATGGAACGCCACACTCTTCTGTCCTGACATATACTCCTCGCCTCCTTCACATCCGTACATCTAGTCATACATGCCCTCCGATTACGCAGACTTTTGACACCACCATATTTTAGGTTCTGATTGATCTGATCGTGTAAAGTCTTTCGGTCGTCCTCGTTCTGTTTTCCCGCTCACATTCGCCACATTTATTTTCTTAGTCATTCTCTCGTTATCCATTCTCTCTACATGTCCATACCACCGTAAAGAACTCTTCCAAATCTTTTCAATTATTCCTTGTTCAGCCTTACATTCCATTCTTATATCTTCGTTTTTAATTCTGCCATACAATGAATGTCTGAGGGAGCGCATTTCGAAAGCGTTGACTTTGCTTTCGTCCTTCCTTTGCCAATTCCATGTTTCGCTTTCATACATCAGTGTCGGTATCAGCACGCCATTGTGAACTGCTAGCTTGGCTATCTATCTTGGAAATCGCTTATGATGAAAAAACTGAAATGTTATATCTTAAATAGTTTCGTAAAACCTGACTGGTTTCATAAAATCGTGACTGGTATTAGTCAAAGTTAAAGCCTACAAACATAGTTACGTTAACGAAATTATAATAAACCGGATATAAGTCTCCCAGTGTAAACTAGGCTTATAGGAGAGTTTCAAAACGTGACATAAACTGGTTAAAAGGTATGAAGGAATCTCTCTGAAGAAAATTGAAAACCAAAAGTTTGGTTCCAAATCGATATTGAACGGTGATACCCACTCTCGGGAACAAATCAACATTGGTTAAGGAACTCCACTTTGGGGTAAGAAAGTTAGATTTTTAATAAGCAAGAGTGCTGTGACCAATGAGATGAAAGATTTAAGGATATTTCCTGGTATTTTTATTCAAATCAGATTTTAAAACGAACCATCTAAAAACTTTTTCCTTTCCAATCATCTTAGAATGAAACTATTTACATATCGACTGTATTCAGGAATCAGTGGGGTGAGGCATGTAAATATAACCCACATACATAATCTCTGAAAGTGAAAGGGAGCGAAAAACTCTTTATAGTTATTTTGATCAAAGAATCGCTGTAGTAAAAGGTTGACTTCCATATTTCTGATGTCTCAACATAGATGGAGAATAATATGGAAGTATGGGCTTGTTTCCTATCATAGGCTGGTTAAGTGATCACTTTACACGCGTGCAACATTCACCCTTCTACCCATGATTGACTACCACTCTACTAAAGTTTTTGGAACCCCTACATGTATCATTAAGTATCTCACAAAGCCATCTATGGTTGGGTTGAGAAATTGGATTATTAAGGTGAGACTCTAAATGGAAAAAATACGTATTTGTAAACGTATTTGGAAATGTGAGGAAAAGTAATAATAACGTGTCGAATATTTTTACGAAAATAAATAATAATTAACACCTAAAGTATATATTTTTTAAAACGTCCAAGTACTTAAAATGCCGATATACAATGTATTTTATCGCAAATATGTGTGCTACGTAACATTTTTACCATATTTTGTACATATTCTGAAACACGTTGAAAGCAGACACGCCATTTACTGAAGAAAAAGAACTTAAATAACAGCAAATTATAAAGAATTTCTGCAACGTGCATTGCATTCACCTCCTTGCTCCATAATGCACTGCACGATTCAAATTACTGTCGTCAAGTGAAATTATATTACCATGCAAAAAAGTATTTTAATCTACACACATACCACGGAAATAAAATAAACTTGTGCAAAAATCTACAAATTAGGGTGTTATTAGAAAGATTACAATTGTCTATAGAAATTGAAACAATGTTTGATTGACCCCTGATTATCACTAATTGATTCGGCAGTTAATTTGAGGTTATATCTGTGGATTTTTAATTTAAGATATACTTAGTAAATACGGTGTTTAAAAAAGGTGCGGAATCCTAAAAAATACGTGTCATAATAGATTTAAAAAAAAAGTGGCATTTACTTGGTAAAACGTTAATTAACAATAATATTAACATTATAATATAAGCTCTCTTTCTAAAACATACATGCGATTGACAGCTGTCATTAAATAAATGTTTAATGACAGTTCTCAAATTCAAAAGTCAAATTTAGAAACGTGTTTTTTTCAAAAATTCAATTACACATTATACGTATTGGTAAATTGTAGTTCTGAAACCAACACGGTATGGTTTATGGTTTCAGAATAATGATATTGTATTTTACGGAATATATAAATAAAATAAAAGTATGACATTTGAGGTGTAAATTAATCATATCAATGAAGGCCTCTTTCTAAGAGGACTATTATATATATATAAATATATATATATATATATATATATATATATATATATATATATATATATATATATATATATATATATATATATATATATATATATATATATATATATATATATATGTATATATATATATATATATATATATATATATATATATCAACATTTTCTGATTTTTTTTCCACAAAAAGCTATTAAACCTAAATGCTCCATCTCTTACATAATATTACCTTTTTCTTAATTTAACATAAAAACAATCTTCTCAGCATATCCGAGTGGTAAAATTTTAAACGATTTTAATTTAGGTCTGTTAGCGTTAAAAGAAGTGAATTATGAAAGCTCGCGAGAGTCTTTCATTGTATGAACCAGCGGGTAAGGTATAAGAGTGTTTAAGAAAATAATTTAATTTTAATTAAATTCCTTGGCGGAGAGCGAATTAGTATATAAAGGAGACAGAAAATTTAATTTCCCCACAGTTCATTCTGTCCAACGCGCAGAGAAGTGGTTGTGAGGGGTTGTGAATTGGTGAACTTAAAACAATATGGTTTCTTGAGAATACCACCCACAATACTAGACGCAACCACGCACATTCTAAAACAAGAATTCGAACTATATATGTATGTGTATGTACAAATATACATAAAAAAAGTGACTCTGAAATCTAGCTACGGCTTATGCTATACCGCTTATCATGACCCTACTCAGGCTTCAACTTTTTAAGTTTCATAGCCTATGCCTACTCGTAAGTGGATTAACTCTTTATATTTAAAGTTACTATAATTTCAAGTAATTCATTAGTGAAAATTCTAGGTGAAATCACTCGCAAAATGAATAACCCGTAAAGCCTTTACTTTTGTAGGCTTGTCTGCAGGTAAGATAGTGAAGATAGGACAGGTAAATGTGAAAAATTCAACACAAACACCCAAACCAATTGAAAATAAATAATATTATTTATTGATTCGGCTTTCACCTTCGCTTAAGGTTCCGAATTATTTAAAAAAAACGCATGTATTATACCACTTAATGTATAATACATTGAGTGGTATTAAACAAGTGTTTAATTTTTAAAAAGTAAAAAAATGTTTTTTTTTTTTAAATTTATTTTACAACTAGCGGGAATCGAACCTGCGACGCCAATTTTGCAGTCGAGTGCCTACCAGCCTATTCCATGGCGCCTGTCTATATTTATTAAACTCATAACATAAAGGCACAAATTCGTATGTTAATTAATATCATATTGAATAATTAATGAAGAGAATACAAACATATTAAAACTTAATTCCGTCATAAAATTACAGAAAAAAGGAATACGAGTATAATAATGTGTCGTACTTTGCGTATTAAATAGGCCCATTTAGAATGTGTAATGCGGTTGATTTTCACTGCTTTTAACCTCCCAGTATCACAGCTTTTATATTTTTAGTTCACCCTGTGGCCATCTGATCTCAAACCTTGCCGATGGCAAACCATCTTTGGCTTTGAATCATGTTTAGTAAAAATGAGAAAAAAGATATATTTTCACCTCAAAAATTACGATAAAAGGCTGTTACGATAAGGCAATCCATTACATCACACGATACATAAGAAATTAACGTCATTAATTCTTGTCCTTTTACATTTTCATTTGCATTCAATTAAAAATTTCAGGGGAAGGGGTGTTTATGAGGAGACTGAAGTTTGAAAAGTATTTTGAATGCTAAATCTTACTCAAATTAAGTTCATTAAATTTTCCTTGGGAAATTTCTCAAGAGTTTGCGTCAGCATAAAAACAGGGTGAGTGAAACGTCTTACCCATTAACTGTAATCATATTTAACGAAAAATAAGATAACACGTATGTACGAGTAAATTGATGGTTTGAATCAGAAAATTATGAGTGAGTCGTAAGATCTATATCCCTGTATCCAAAATTCTAAATTCTCATATAAATATTTTTTCTCTACATCTTGCTCTTGTATCTACACCATAATTTTAACACCATTAAAACACCAGTAAATATTCATTTTTCTCCAATTGATTTGAAAATTCGACACAACTCTGCATTCAAGTACTTGAGTGTTTGTATCTACACCTGTGATGGGTCTTTTTTTACATGTTAAAATTAAAAACATGCTTATAAAAAAAAAATTACTTCAATGGCAGCGTCATCTGTTAAAAGTTATGGTAACATACGCAATACTGAGCATTACTCATGGCGGATAACGTGCTTCTTGACATGTGCATTTTCAATGTTTTCGATTGCATTGTTGTTTTATGGATTTTTAATATTTTCACTCTTCACAAAAAATGTGAAATGAAATATATTTGAATTGTGAGCTTTCCTTTTTCTTTATTATTACATTCAAACAGACTTGACAAAACGAGTACAACAAGTTGCTGATAAAAATATACTTAGATAAGTTTTATATTTTCCACAACATCATATTTTTGTTAATTGACTACCCTTTGAACTTTTATCAATTAATTTAGAAAACTAATTATCCATCAAAATAATTACAGGGGTGGTTTTCGAAAGCCCCTAAGATTCTTTCGTCAAACTTTATGGAGAAATTAGATTACTACCTTAAAAGCGACGCCTGAATTTTAATTACCTTTAATGAAGACAAGACAATAATTGAATTTTCGAGGAATTCACCAAAGAATAATTAATCTTATCAGCACATCGTTTAATGAGAACAAATAATTTACCAGCATAATAAGTGTTCCTCCCTAAAAATAAGAACTCGATAAATTATTATGTTAATTATTATTAAAATGATTTTTAATAAGTTGTTCAATGTTTTATTTACAGTTGAAAAAAAAATCGCCTAGTTTTTATGAAGACACGTGTTCACATTTAAAAAAAATCTACAATAATAAATTATTAGATTTAAGATGTTTAATTTTTTTTGAAACTGCATTATATAATACAACAAAAATTGTTAAATAACACGTGGCATTAACAGTGAAATACGTTGCATTTGTTACTTTTAATTTTTTTTTAAAGTTTTTGACTTGTAATGTTTTTGAAGATATTTTGGAAGTACAAACAATAAAAAAATAAGAAAAAGTCCAAATATTAAACCATAAAATAATAGAATCAAGTAAATGTTTTAAATACAAATTTATATTGCTTTGTCTTTAATTTTATGGAATAATGTTATAATTTAATGTAAAAAAAATATTGATGTATATTAATCTGTTAGCATTAATATACTCGATGTTTATGTTTTAACGCTCAATTAGTATATTTAAATGTATATTTTTTACCTTATTTTTAAGATGTATGTATGTTTCTTGTATATTTTAAAACAATGTACAACAAACACATATGCATATGAAAAATATAGATTTTTGAAAATCGTAAAATATTAAAATATAAAATATCTTGGTACGCCTGGTCTTAGGCAAGACAATGAGCATGAATCGAATCCGAATAAACCGATCTGATAAAATCACTTTATTTTCCACAATTCTTGTTATTCTTACCCTAACTCGCACAAGGTACTGCATTCTTATCTTGTTCCTTTATAACGTGAAGTTAAGAAAATAAGTCGTGCCTCTCACTTGGAGGATATTAAATAAATATAAGAGTGAAAAATCACTGATATTTATTGTTTCCTCCTTGAAATCAAAAACCTCCAAAACCAAACTCTCTAACTCATTGTACGGTGATGGATATACATAATCAAAAAAAATATCATTCTAGCAATCATATTTTGAAAAAAAATCACACGTAACACGGATTTTCTTATATAAACATATATATCGTAGTCGTACAGGAGAAAGTGACCAACCAACAAAACGTAAAATGTTCAGGTCCATTTAAGTCACTTTTACTTGGCATGAAAATTATCATCAATGCAGTTAGTCATTTTTAACAAGTCAATATATTATACGTCCAAGTTTAAAATCCTTAGGGATTTTTTCAGGGCAGTATTAAGCTAGTAAGATAGCAAATAGTCAATGATCACGTTTTTATAAAAAAATGCACTTGGTCACTTTCTCCTGTATGACTACGATATGAATAAAAATAAACAAGTAAATAGATAAGTACAAAATAAGAAATATAATAAAATGACAGAATTTAGCTTGTTTTTATTTGATTTTAATAAGTAAGCTGTTTTTCTTTCTGCTTAAGCAGATTAAAAAGTATCCCAACGTTAATTTAGGTACCTGAAGGAAATTGTAATTATTGAAGGATATAAATTATTAATCTAACCGGCCTAAAGTTAGCCCAGAACCTTTCAAAACATATTTGAAATCCGGTAGACCACAGCATAATCCTCAAAAACTGAGGACGAAACGCGAGCAAAGCGTTATACAAGCAAACTGGACAAAGGCTTATTTAGATTTAAAATCCATCCATATTATTAGTGGTTTTGAGAGTTGGTCCTTTATGAGAACCCAAAGATGGAAAGAGAAGAAAATTAACTTGGTTATTGTGATGAGATTATTGAAGAAAAATAACTATGAAGATCAGGGCGCGCAAAGTTACAAAAAACCCAATCATACGAAAATAAGATAAAGGGTTTAAACCGAGTGAAAGTGTATATTCATATTTTTATTTAAGCTTCTTGCTTTAAAATTTTTTGTAGTATGTAGTATATATATATATATATATATGTATATATATATATATATATATATATTTATATATATATATATATATATATATATATATATATATATATATATATATATATATATATATATATATATATATATATATATATATATATATATATTTATATATATATATATATATATATATATATATATATATATATATATATATATATATATATATATATATATATATATATATATACTACATATGTGTGTGTGTTAGAAGTTGAAAATCTGAGCAGGGCTTATGACCGGGCATTAAGGTGGCTTAAGTGATCACTTTTCACACTTGTATTAGGATAATATATCAATATTATTAAGTGTCTCAACTGAAGATTAACCTATATAATGTACCTTAAGCCACCTTTAACATTGACATATCATCTGTTGGTTGAATAATCAGCCAGCCAAATACCATTTTCTGTGGTTTATAAACAAAAGATATATCACTCAAATTGAGACACCTACAATATTGATATTTTATCCGTAGGGTGATTAATCCAAATTTTAAGAGAACAAATGGTGATAAACGGTTTTAAATCTTTAAACATAAGGATGAGTTCATTAAACTATTGAAAACAAGAAAGATATAGTTTTGAAAACTCATGTATAAATACCGATGAAAAGTTTACAAAATACCGGATTTGCGAGCCCTAGCATATTAGATGATCCAAAAAGTTTTAATTTAAAGCGAGCTTTAGAACTTTAGAACATCGAATCGCGTAATCCTCGCAGCCTTCACAGATTTATTTCTTTTTAAGTAAGATTAAGACGATCCCAGTAAGGTAATAACTTAACGCAAGTTTCGAGTAATTGTTATTATTGTTAATTGCTTTCTAAGTTATAATTAAGATCTCAAAAGGTCAGTTAGAACATAACCTTCCGTCTTGCCTGACTTGTATAGTTAGTTTAACCCCAGAGTGAGGAATTATTAGGTTGGCGAATATTACTCGAGTTAAAACTTCAAGGGTGGGTTTGTTTAAGGTCTTATTAATATTTATAATTTGACCCTGAATTTATCAATATTGAATCAAGTTGACAGCTAGTTGTGGTGACAAATTTGATTTATCGAAAAAGTCGATACCCAAATTACAAGTGAAACGTAGTATGGCCTAACTCAAAATTTCTAATTCGTGACAAAACTTGAGAAGTTATTACTAAAGACGGTATTATATATTAATTAATTTATTATCGAAGGTTTACGGTGACAAATAAAAAAAATGGTACGAGAGAAATATGTTGACTTTTTTCAAAATACAGGTATCCTTAATTTACTTTCTCTCATCAAAAGATCAAATGTTGAGAAATTCCTTTATAAATTAACGGAAAATTAGATAAGAACAGATGATCTTACATTACAACGATCAATAAAAATTAAGAATAGTTTTGAAAGATCTATTTTTTTAATATATATATATATATATATATATATATATATATATATATATATATATATATATATATATATATATATATATATATATATATATATATATATATATATATATATATATATATATATATATTTATATATATATATATATATATATATATATATATATATATATATATATATATATATATATATATAAATATATATATATATATATATATATATATGTATATATATATATATATATATATATATATATATATATATATATCTACAAACACATATATACATGTATATATATGTATATATATATATATATATATATATATATATATATATATATATATATATATATATATATATATATACACATTGTATACACATATACACTCTTAACTTCATCCATATCCATACATTCAGTCGTGAATGAACTCCGGTTACGTAGACTTTCGAAACGACCATATTTCAGATTTTTATTGATTTGGTCATGCCAAGTTTTTCTCGGCTATCCTTGTTTTGTTCGCCTATTCACATTAATTATATTTTATCTTATTTTAATTTTTGGACCTTAATAGTTTTACATTGATTACCAATCTACAAAAAATGCGAGACAATCAGTCTTGCAGATAAAAAAAAGAACTCAAAATGGTTTTGTGACAGCTGGAATCCAGGACTAAACATCAATTCACTATCTACTGCACTGTGAAAGTACTTTATAATTCCTAAATATATAAATGTTAATTCTCTAACCTTTAAAGATCTGTCTTTTTAACTTATGTTGATAAAGCTTTAATTTTCCTTAAATTTCATCGTAAAACAACCATTTCTTAAAGGAATAAGTATTAAACGTCAAGTCCTGAAGATTTATTTCTTGCGACAAATCCTCCTGTTTGAGTAATTTTTCATTCTGAAATTACGGAGGATTATATAAATTTCAGCACCCCAAAGATCCTAGCGTCAGAACCTTTCTCTGACGTCAGCTGTTAAATCTTCTAGTTAACACGCAGAATTTGCTTTAGTTCTCTAATATATTTTCTTATAGATTTAATTTTAAACTATTGAAACATTGTAATGGGACAAATCGTTGACAAGTTAAGTGATCACTTTATACATATTCACTAATCTACGTACGATTAAACAACCAATTGGTTACAGTTTTTAGAGTTGTAAATACATATATGGTATATTGAATAAATATTTGTGTGAAAAAATCTTATTTTTATTCAATATTACTCTGGACTGATACCCAAAGCGGAGGGCTGATCACCTTTCCTTCATGTGTTAACGATCAAGACAACACTGCGTTTATTAATGCAGTGCCCTATGTACCATTGGGGTGCGGATAAGGGTTTGAATGAAATAAAGAAAAAAATCCCATTATGTAATAAAACAAACAATTATGTATTTTGTTTTTTCTATATGTGGAAAACACTATATAGTCGTAGGAAAACTAATTTTGAATCTATTTTGTTTATTAAAAGCATTGATAACTAGCAGATAGCGATTAACTTTTAATCGCTATCCGTAAAGTTTTTTTTTGTAAAACCATGTCCAATTGAGAACATGTTGTTCACTCCATTCAACAACGTCAAATATAAAAATCGTAAATTTTCAGTTTTGCATGTTTTCAGAATGCTCAGAAAATGTACTATATCCCAACAAAAATGGCATATTTTTACTTAATATTTACCCGCTACAACTAAAGTGTTGTTTTTGCATTTTAAAGAAAAGGTATTGTTTAATTATTTTTTTTAAATATGCTAAATATTTTTCGATCGAAGAATAAATATTCAGGTTTTACCTAAAAAGATCTGTTGCACAGTAAAAAGTTCAATAAGAAGCTTGATATGTTTTTTTAAATACATTTTTAAACTTTAAAAACGATCTCCTGAAAAATCATGTTTTTGTATATATGACGTTGTTAAAAGGAATGAGCGATGTGTCGTACGATAATAATAGGATTGCCTATCTATTAAATATAGGATACAAATACATAACTTTTCCTATATGGTTCGCAAAGTTGTTGTTATTCAAATGACCATCGTATCCCAACTGGATAGGGGCGTGGAACGGAAGAGATTTATATCCTCTCGTGTTCTAGGAGGACGGAAGTGGCCCGGATGAAGATAAACGTCTGTTTTAGTTGTCTCGGCTTGCGAAAACATGTCGGAATCGGTAACCCACAGACTTTTCATTGCGTCGACATTAAACTACCTACTTTCTTCTAATACCTACCTACGAAATCGTTTTGAACAAAATATAATATAATGATGTTATAAATCAATTCCAGAAATTCGTTAATTTTATTCAAATACTTATATCAAATATTTCTTAAATTCATAGAAAATAGAAAACAATTTTTATTTTGTATTCTCTATAGATCACCATATTATATATACCGAAAAAGACTTGAATCAATCAGAACCTAAAATTTGGTGGTGTCAAAAGTCTGCGTAATCGGAGGGCATGAATGACTAGATGTATGGATGTGAAGAAATCTAAGAGTGTTTGTTAGGACAAAATTGTGTGACGTTCCATCCTCTTTGCCTACCCGTGCAAAGAAACGGCTATGATTGTAGTAGTAGTAGTAGTAGTAGGAGTATAGATAAAAAATAAAATATTAATCGCTTTTCTTGATAATTATCGCCCCAAAATACACCAAATAAATAGATCCATCGTACAAAAATACACGGTAACAGTTTTATATCGTTAAGTAAAAATATCTCTTCATAAATCACGTATTCAAATTTTTGTTCCACATTTATATTAAATTATGTGTTACAAGTTTAAAAAAATACGTTTGATTACATTAGAATGAAAAAAAAACTTTGCGTCTTTAAGTGTTGCTTTGAAAAACAAAGAAACGACACATGAGTTTAAAAAACTCCCTCTTGAAACCGTTACGTCGCCATCTTGTTTTCTTTTTGTCGCACTCTATTTTATCGGTGGAACAATTATAAAATATTAAAATCAAAATAATACGTTTATTGACATAAATAGTATATCCATAAAACGTGTTGGGATTCATCAACTAAATGCAATTTGATGCCATGGATCAATTCAGACTCAAGAGACGTGTGCTGAACATCTCCGTGCGAATCACATCTACCGCTACTTCTGCTGCATGTATGGTACAAAAGGAGAGAAACGTAAACTCAAACATCGCGGAGTAGGAAATATGGAATACCTCACCAGGGGAAGCCTCGCGACGCGTTTCAGCATTCAATTTGCACATTTGCTAGGCGGGAAATTTACAAGCAGGCGCGCAAAATTTCAGGAAAATAATTCCGAATGTTGTTCGGTTACAAAATAGGTCCTGTATGATTTCCTCTTGGGATGGCTCCGGATTCCCTCAGAAATAGGCTGTATTATATATAAATATATATATATATATATATATATATATATATATATATATATATATATATATATATATATATATATATATATATATGTATATATATATATATATATATATATATAAATATATATATATATATATATATATATATATATATATATATATATATATATATATATATATATATATATATATATATATATATATATATATATATATATATATATATATATATATATATATATATATATATATATATATATATATATATATATATATATATATATATATATATATATATATATATATATATATATATATATATATATATATATATATATATATATATATATATATATATCTACATATATTAATATTTTTTTAAATAAAAAAAATATTAATAAGCACAATGGTGAACGTTGTACAATTGTATGAAGCGATCACTTACGCCAGTCAAATGCCAGGCCGTAAGCCTGGGGATGCCATACTTCCTACTTCTTTCGTATTAAAAAAATGATTAGGTCATCTCACGTTGACACCTATATTTTTTTTTCTTCATTTATTTTACTGAAATTTCCATGAAAAATGCCATCCAAAACATCACTTACATAAAAAAAATTAAAATCAATGTTTTCATTCTTAATCAATACATATCTGAATATAAAATAAAAAAAAATAAATTCTGATGTTTACCTATACATTTACATTTTTTGCATTTTTATTCCTTTCATAATACTATTGAACTACTTTTAAGAATTTTATAATACTTCAGAGAATTAAAGCTCTGAACTTCAAGAGAAGCTTTATTTATTCTTTCTTCCGCTTCTAAGAAGAGTTTTTACTCCTCTCTCTTTGTTCTTGTACCTACATAAAAATAAATGGTTATTTTCTTTAACTAAGAACATGGTGTTTTAAAAGATTAGTTTTTAGCTGACTTGACTAAGTTATTTGTTCTGGGATTCAAAAACATATCAATTTGTCAATTGGTCAACCTGTGATAATTAAATATTGTTAACAATATTTTGGTGTATCCGAATTTTGGTATGCGAAATTTATTTCATTCCACTGAGAAGTTATTTACAACAAAATTATTTTTATTGATATCAGAACGTAGAACAATGTAGAACATTTAGGATTTTTGCGGAGTGTGTGGAAGTTTTTTGGTGACAGTATTTTATTGTTTTTTAATTAAAATAAACCTTGATGATGACAAGGTTCTTATCGAAACCGGTAGGTCAAATTGTATTTATAAAAAAAGCGGTTATAACAAAGTGGTTATTTAATTGTATAAAGTTTATAAAATGTGCCACAAAGTATTTGCGGAAAACATCCAAGAAATATATAAAGGGTATTTTTTTGTAAAATATTACATCACATTCAACAAGAGTTCTTGATTGCACATTTAAGGGAATTTATGTATAACAGTAAGGTTTAACAGTAATCGTATATTTAAGGGAAAAAAATTGGCACGATCAGGTATGTCAAATACTTCAGCGGTCAGGTTAGGAGTCAAAATAATCGAAATAAGCGAGTGTGTATGAGGAGATACATGAACGTGGAAGAGACGAAGAATGTTTGCAAAGACAGAGTGGTGTGGCATTCAATCCTCTCTGCCTACCCCTGCGGAGAAGTGGCGTGGTGGTTAGTTAGTAACTTGATTGCATTTTAGGAAATGAATGTATAAAAGTTTAAACAGCATTAAATAAGAATTTTAAATAGCACAAATAGGGGAATTCTAGTAGTATATTGCATTAAACAAAAGTTTTTAATTGCATATTTAAGGGAATTTATGTTCAATAGTAAAATGAATTAAACAAGAATTTTAAATCTGAAATAAAGAGGAATTTACGTTTAATAGTATAACAACAGTTTGTAATCGCGCATTGAAGAGAATTTATGGATGCGAATATATTATGCTAAACAAGAGTATTTCATAGTTGAAGTAATTTTTTGTAAAGGAAATCTCATCGGAATTGATTTTGGATCAAATTCAATATTAACGTGAGAATGAACCAAATTGAGATATTGTTTCTACTTGACTTCGTGGCACATGGTCCAGTGGTATATAAAGTACGTTCATATATCATTCACGTAAAGAGGGTTGGAGAAAGTGCTTTCTCAGGTTCGGTTCATATCTCAGGACCAGAGATTGGATAAAGCAAAGATAGAAAATGTGTAACTCAATACATGAGTGGGCACTGGGCACACCTGTGTACGAGAATAATGAGAGTTCTCGGGATATAAATCTCATAATTGGATTGGAAGGTACATACATGATACTATACCAAATGAAAAGAAAAATTAAATAAGGCTGAATTTAATGCAAATGAAAATGTGTTTCGTAAGTGCAGAAACCACCAAGATAAAAGAAAACACATTTCTTTCATTTAATTAATGATTTACAACATTTTGAGTGTGTCCAAATACTTGTTCATAAATCTGGATTATCTCCAATTATCGAAGTATTTTTCATATTATTTTTGACATCTCATCAAAGATAAAGAAGAATATGGAAGTCTTGGCATTTACGGGGCTGACGACCGTCATAGGCTGGTTTAAGTGATCACTTTACTCACGTGTAACATTCACCAATTCTACCCATTATTGAGAAGCACACTACTCAAATTCTTGGAAGTTCTATATATGAACTCATTTGAAAACAGTGTTCTTGAATCACTAGAACTTCACTAGAGACATCTATACTATAATCTTTTTCATCTTTGATGAGAATTAAAAAATAATAATAGTAATGATTCACAATATTTTGAGTGTGTCCAAATACTTGACCATAATTCAGGGTTTACTCCATTTAGGAGTTATTTTTACATTTTTTTACATCTCAACATAGATGAAGGACAATATAAAAGTCTGGGTATTTACAGCTAATAAAGTCATCAAGCTGATAAAATGATCACTTTACACACGTGCAACATTCAATATTCTACCTATGATTGACGATCGGAATACTGATATTTTTGGAACTCCTAGATATGTCATTAATCTCATATATTAAGACACATTACATATGAGTAACAATTCGGAAACCTTACATATATTAAATGAAGGTTTCTGCTCGTAAAAAAAACGAATAATTCAAATCATCAATACAGATATAGTAGATGTTTTTAATTGAAGCACAAATATTTGAGATATTATGAAAAAAAATGTAATTTGGTTGTCAATCACATGTAAAATGGTGAATTTTATACAGTGTATAATGTGATTTCATAAGAAATTGATATAAATCAGCTACTGAAATAAGACTTGTGAATACCGTGAATTGAGATATCAATAAAAAATCATGACAGAATTACGCTATATTTATCATATTTTTAAAATCCCAAATAAAATAAAATAAAATATTTTTCAGAATAAATGTTTTTAAAAAACACGTTTTTTATTTCCATCCTTTTCACGTTTGGGTAATGCATGTTTTATTTCAAGATAAAAATGAGAATTTGTCTTACAAACGTTTCAATTTTCTGTAGGAATATTTTATATGGCGTGTACCTGGAAAAGCAAACCTTGTTTTACCTAATATTGATGTGATACTCTAGGATACGAATTTGCAGAAAAAGTACATTTTTATGTAACGTTTGATGGAATACTTCGCCCAAGGAGTTGAGATATGTTAGAGTAATGATAGATGAGCAACATCATGTATGTTGTAAATCTTACAGATGTCAAATGAAAACGTTTTCCGGAAAAAATATTTACCCGAAAGAAGATATAACGCTGAATTTTTTAACCTGAATTTTAACCAGTTTATATTTTTATTGATTCGGCATATGTTATTATTGTAGAATTAAAAAAAATATTTCATTCTTAATTATTTTTGGTTAAGACAAATAAAAAGAATTATCTGTATAAAAAATGATTTATATCATAAAAAATATAATAAAGATTTAAAATATATTCATTAAAATAAAGAAAATCGCTTAAAAAGAGTTCAAGGCTTATAATCTACAAGTATGTAGTGGATTGTATAAAATGCAAAAGCTTTCTCTTTTTTTTCTTCATCATCGAAAATACTAACTTTACTTTTTCTATTCCTATAAGCTTCCCATCCCTATGATGTTAAAACCGGGTTATGGTTCCGTGGTTAGTGTCGCAGAAACCGATTAAGATTTTCTTAGTCCAAGCAGCATATTATTACAAATAAAATATATATCAAATTATGATAGGATGGGTTCGAACCCAGAAGCTATGACTGAGAGTCTGCGGCATTAACCAGGAGACTATAACTGTATGTTTATATTTATTTTATTTTAATAATTTTAAGTTGCTTTCAAAAGTTCTTCTTGCTTATTATGTACAAGGATTTATGGCATATTTAGTTTCTAAATCTTCAAAAATTATAGGAAATATGTATAGCTAATAATAACTGGAAAAAGTTGATTCCTTAAAATAATACAATATATATACAACAATACATTAAACACAATGGATTCAATATCTCAAATTAATCAAGATTTGTCACATAGCTCATTTGTTTGTCTTGTCATAATTTCTAAATAAGAAACTACTAAATCCATAGATGTTTATTTTCTATTGCCACATCAAATTTTATAAGGTGCATACCTTCTTTTACACATTCTGTTTCCAATTTAAATATTTAAATTTAAAAAATTGGACATGGACATACCCACACTAAATGAAAGGATCTTGTGATGATGTCTCATCACATTCAAAGTAGAGTTTTGTCTAATGGTTGGAATGAATTAACTCGATGGTTCCAATTGGAATATGGAGAAGCTAATTTTAATTTTAAGGTTTTCATATTTCCATTACTTCCCTTACGATGACGATTGAAATATTATTAAGGATGAAGGGAGACAGGTGAAAAGTTTGATGGAAATCGGAATTCGGGTGATTGAAAATTCTCGTCGATTGGCATAAAATCTCGAAACGGAAATTCGGAAATTTCATATCGACATTCCTGAAAAATACCCCCCCGGCATAACTACCCTCTCATCGTGAATTTGAAGGGATAACGATTATAATCCATCTAATTAATGTCAAAATTTGTAATCAATTTCAAATATTTTTGCAAACATTGTTTTTTCTTATCGGTCATCCCTTGTCACTTGTCAGAGTTCCCTACAGATTATCCCATTTTTCAAATTTAATTTTTATTTAAAATAAACTAGCATGGAATTCCATTTTAAATATGGAATTCAGAAAATCCTGCGGGGCTTAGCAATAAAAAAAGATAGAATTTCCACTCGCGCATTTTCACACCAGTGATGAATAATTTTATTTTTATTTTTTATGAACAATATGAACGAAGCCCGATGCTAGAAAATTTGCAAAACCGACAGCAAAAAGGTTAGTACTCAAAAATAATTTATCTGCACTACAAATTTATTAAACGCGAGGCCCTACGCGACTTTACTTATCGCAAACTTATTTACAAATTGCTGGGCTATTTTGTAATTTTAAAAAAATCCGAGGTTCGCTTGTAACACAAAAAGCATATATTGACCATTTGGTGAGAGTGAACCATTAAAAAAAATAAGTTTTAAACTAATTTATTAGACGATCTCTGTACAAGGTATAATTTCAATACGCATCACAAGCATGTTACCGGTTACCGATTAATTATTTTAGATCGTTTGCGAGACTCATTGATTAAGAGATTGACATCCCGTAAGTGCGGCTACCTTAAGACTCAAAAGTTTATACCACCGGATGTAAAAACCCGGTGGTTTTAAATTCCGATGAATGCAAACTATTGATATCCTTTCCGGGTTGTTCTGAATGAAGATTCAGAAATTAAGAAACTAACATGTCCGTATGCGCCCAGGCTAAATATGTATGGGCATTTTCTAAGGCAGATTAAAATGATAGATTGTAAATTGTATGATACAGATTCTGTGCCTTAAGTGAATTGTAAAAATCAAAATCTGAAATTCCCTCTAAATAATGTACGCATATAAATACATTGTATCCAATCCTCATATTACTCGTACTTTGAATTACCATAAAGCTAATATATATAATCTCTAACGGGGCTAATTATTTATAATAATGACCCATCATAAAAAAAAATAAAACGAAACATTCTCGCTTCTCAAATTATTTTATTTAAGATAACATTTTTCTTAATTACTCAAGTCTCAATTTGAGTGAAAAATACAAAAGTTTCGATAGTGAAATCTTGCAGTTTAAAAAAAATAAAAACATAAAGTATTTACTAGTGCAGGTACGTCACTATACTTTATTCATGTGTTAATAGTACCTTTGATGGATGTGACCATAACTGATGTGGCAAATGTGCTAGATGGGACAAATTTGACCCGGCAATCTGACGCCTGTACCCAAAGAAAAGTAAACTTTGGACATAATTTATACAAATATTGATAAATTATTTATTTTAAACAAAACAGTAATAATATTGATTTCAATTTGAAAAAAAAATTACATTATTCCCATTGTTAAAATATCATATGTATAATTATACATTAGGTTTATTCAGATCAAACTAAATAATTCATGTATCATGATAGAAATCAAGGTGATTTTTTTTACCTAGATTCAGAAATGTCACCTGTGTTATTGATTTATCAAACATTTGGTATCTAGACAAGCATTATTTGCCTTTTATTTGAACGTATATTTCAAGTTGTAGCAGCCTAACGACGACATAGCTTAATCTCTATTGATTTCGCATTATGTTACATTGTATCATATACATGACAATACGGCTTCCAGGGTATTTACGGTAACAGCTTTTATCATATATCGAGGGTGATTCGACCAATTATTGTCAGTCTCCCACTATCTGAAACATATAATTGCAATTAAATAGTATTTCAAAAGTTTTCTGCCCGATTATTGAATAAAATTAAAGAAAAAAAAATGACAAAGTTATTCATTAAGATTTTTAAAATAAATAACTGCAAAATCGAGGCAAACTCTCGAGTGAAGAAAGAGCAGTAAATAAATTAATAAGGATAATGTGGTGGGTAACAAAAGCAGATATAGACCGAGGAGAACTTGGCATGACCGAGTATTTAAAATACTTCAAAATAGTCAAATCAGAAGTCGTTATAATCAATATAATATAAATAAAAATAATGAAATGAAAGAAGAAAAGATTGTTGCAAAAACGTATTGGTGTGCTATTTTTATTTTCTCTGCCTACTCCTGTGGTTAAGTGCTGAATAAGTGCTGATTTGAATATGGAAAGCATTAACTTTGTGGATCATATTGATATATTATTTTGAGAAATAAAATAACTTTGTTTTTTGATCCACTCACCTTTTTTTAATTAATAAATTAAACCCCGAAGAGGGCAACAGATTGTTGCCAAAACTAGTTGGTTAATAAAAATGTGAGTGGATCAAAAAACAAAGTCTTTTTATTTCTCAAAATAAAATAAGTGCTGGATTAGAGGAAGGTTGATGTTTAGAATTGTAGGGGAAATGAAGGTATTTTCTGATCCTTTCTCATATTTGTTAGTGAATTCTTTAGTGATAAAACGTATCTTTTAGTTGCATCACAAGCGGCTCGGGCGCGGAGCTGCAGTCTATTGCAGTGGTAATGGCACTTTGGAAAATTGCTAACTGCATTATGTGCAACTTAAGTGCATCTTCACTCGGACCATTTTCAAATTGTTTTAGTAAATGCTTTTACTTTGAAATATTACCTTAAAGTACATGTAATACACTCTGTTTCTGCAAAAATTGTAATAAGAACGCTTTTTTTTATTTAATTTTTACTTGGTAAATATTAATATTTATTAAAATCTATTGTGACACGTGTTTCGATGGATTTACCATCATTTCCAACACCGATTGTGAAGCTTAGTCTTAATTTTAGAGGTGCAAAGGACACGACTTTAAAATTTAGTATTGAATGAAATGAAATTTAAATTTAAATTAAAAATGGTTAGATAATACCACAAATTGACTGCATATCAATTGATGTAAATATACATACTATTAACATACTGTGGTTGGCCGTGCAATACAATATGAGGGAGTCTGGATGGTTCTTTCTCACATGTGCATAAAATTGTCTGAATATTTTCGTAGTACACGCGAATATTGCCATCAAATCTTACCTTACCTAACCCAACTTAACTTAACGAATTTTATTCTAATTCTAGTTTTAAATACTTTAAAAGACTGCCAATATGAAAATATTCCTGTCATTTCAAGCCAATTTTTTTGGTCATTAAATGATACCTACTGCTAGCCTTTTTGTCGTTAATAATCCGGTAATTCGTTTGGATGTATGTAAGTATGTATAATTGTATGTTTACACATGCGTATCATTTTTAACTGTAAATTGTAAAGCGCGCTTGAGATGATTTCTAGAAGGAAACTAAAACTTCCCTAAAGAAATTACTTGGCCTATTGCATAAAAATGGTTAGTGAGGGTTGTAGTCCCGTGGTTAGTGTCGTGAACTCAGAGTTTCACTCTACCACAATTTGATACCGATTTCTAATAATGAGCCGCTTAGGCTCACAGAAATATAATGAAATTGAAATATTTGTGTAAATAATAAAAACACCAATATATATTTTTGATGTATTCATTTTTAAATCAAACACAGATTTTTTGAGTCTGCTAAGTTATGTTTAATTAACAAAAACCCATAAAAAAATAATATTGCGACAATTGTTTCGCCTAGTTATTGCATTTTCAAACGAATGTCATAACTAGGCGAAACGATTGTCACAATATTAATTTTCTATGTGTTTTTGTTAATAAAATACAACTTAGTAGACTCAAAAAAATCGTGTTTGATTTAAAAATAACACATAAATTAAATTGGAGTTCTACAAATTAAACGCCAAATCATTAAATAAAACCCAATATTTCTCTTTATTTAAAATAAAACTCATTTAACAAAACGAAAAACAGCAATACTAAAGCAATCTTGTTATATACGCATTCAGAGTGTTATTTAAACAGTAAATTGTAGCATAATTCCTAAATAAAAATGGGGATTTTTCTTATCCCATCAAATGTAAATCAGTCAAAATCGATGCATGCGTGTATTTCAAATCAATCACACAATATTTATTATCACCCTTACGGTCGGTTGCACGCTTGCATTTTTTTCATCAATAAAGGTACGGGCACACTTTCCATTTCTCGGCGAAATACGAATGCATAATTCAGGCGTAAGCATGCGTTGCATAATAGTACCGTGAGAATGCTGCTCTCGGAAGTTGGCGATGGCGTGGGTAATTAATTAATTTGCACTTTTTGCCTCCGTCTGTTAACATGCTCGGCGAGACGCGTGAGAACTCCCGTGTAAACCCGCCTTTATAATTTTAATTGGACATGTTATGCATGTTTTTTTAAATGTTTACTTCTACATCAAAAATCTACATACGAATGGTGCATAGTCACCGGAAGTATGAATTCATTTATGGGACAAATTTGAGAACGTGAATTATAAATACTAGTTTTACAAATTTTGTGCATTAGAAGCATTGTTAACTTTGTGGAATGGTAATATGAGTATGTAAAACACTCTCCTTATCATTCATCGTTCACATTATGTAATCTTCAAACCGTTTTCCGCACCCCAATGGTGCATAGGGCACTGCATAATATAAACGCGTGTGATTTTGATCGTCACTCATTCAATTCACATTCCCGAATCATCTCAACACACCTATCTATGTTTTATGGATAATTCTTATCTCAACCTAGCATTCTTTTCTTTTGCCATTCTTCTTGACAGTCGAACATCTATTATACATCAGTTTAAAATGGGTAATTATAAATACAGAATAATTACAAGGTAAAAAAGAAAAGTAAGAATTAAAACTTTATATTTTAACGCAAGGTAGGTATTTACAATGTACCAAGAAGAAAATGTACAAAAATTGTACAATGTATCAAGAAGAAAATGTACAAAAGTAAATCCATTTTTTTTAGAGCAGTAAAAAAACTAACAAAGTTAAAGTAGAAAAAAATATTGGAAAAGACAAAATATTTCATGTAATTGACATGAATTATTTTTATAGGTATGTTAAAACAACAATCCAAATCATAGATACCAAATTTAATTATTTTCTACCGAAAAGTAACATTAAAAAATATTTTTTGATGTTTTGAACAAATTTACGAAAAACGGATTTCAAAGTCGTTACACTGGTCATTAAATTTGATAAAATTTGTTAATCTTAACCCACCGCGGTCAACTTTTTACGAACTTTGTTGATAGTTCCACTCACAGAACAATATCAGATAGGTACCTACCTGTTTAGTTTTTTTTTATCGACCGCCTACCTGCCCCTAATCCACCCTCTATGGAAATTATTTCTAACCAATCACGGTGCCGCTTTTGCGCGGCACGACGCGTTCGGGTATCTCCGGAGACCTTCGTCTTTCCCCGGCATCGTTCGATTTCTAGTAAGAATCCGCTCGGCTACGTTCGGAGGTTGAAATTGGTTGAAATTCCACCACGAAACCTACTCGGCTTCGTTCGCTTATCAGTTCCGAACGCGGCTTTGCGGCGTTTAGTTACGTGAGTGGGTATTTACTCTACCGGTTTTTAAATTAGGTAACCAAAAACAGCTGACAGTCGAGTCTCCTGTCAATTGATTTCGACACAAACGTGCTTTTAGCTGTGATTAGTAATTTTTCAAAACGTTTCCAGTGCACTGTCATAAAAAATAAAGGATAATTGATTTGAATCACTCCTCTTTTGTGAAGGATTTGTTTTGTTTTAACCTAACCTAAAGTGATAATATTATACGTCAAAATGCGTGTTATCGTGTAAAACAAAGATAAAATATTTGAAATCTGATTTGATTGTGTATAAATCTTGATTTGGATGGGAGTTTAATTCATCGATTCGAGAATTTATGTAATTTTTTTTTGTGTGGATAGTATCAATGTTTTTATTTTCATTTTCAAATTAAATGCAAAGTTTAATGTTTTTCTTGTGAAGTGAGTGTACTCAGGACAAATCGACCAATCCGGGATAAGAATGCAAGACAAGAAGTATTATTGGCGCACTTTTGTTCAAGGTGAGTGAGCTTCAAAAATAATATAATGATTTGAATATAATAATAATAATTAAAATCCTAATAAATATTGTCCTCAATATTATTAATATTTAAAGCATTTACTTTGTGGTCAGTCATTTTTACACTAATACACATTTTTTTAGGAAAATCTTTGTAATAAAAGTATACCATATAACCACTAACCGAGATTTTTGTCTTCCGGTTTCGAGACGTACCCGTCTCTTCGTCAGGACAATCAATATAACAGCATGCAAACAATACTACACGTCACTACCATGGCACTATTCACACAAGTATAACTACATGAAATGTTGATCAAATGTGATTTTGGTCGGATGACCCAAGGACCAACATGCACTAGGGATTGCGGAACAAACATGCACTAAGGGCCGAGGTGTGACGTGTAGTATTGTTTGCATGCAGTTGTAGTGATTGTCCTGACGAAGAGACGGGTACGTCTCGAAACCAGTTAACTACAAATCTCGATGAGTGGTTATATACTAAAATAACTAAAAAAAAATTACAAAAATATAAAAGTAAATATTGTCCTAAATGATATATGGTATATGTCATGCATTATTTATGTTTTGAAATTTTTATTATATTTAAATAAAGATAAGTTTCATGTATATGAGTATGGTATAATCTTGGAGTTGCACCGAAGACGCGCTCAGTGCGAGAAGAAACAGTTATAAAATAATGTACAAAAACCTGATTTCATTACCTCTCATGCGGCTGCTTCTCAAATGTTGGTTCGCACATAAGGAAAATGTGAAAAAGCGCCTGATGTCCATTCACTGCAATCTGTACCTCCCATATTTTAATATATTTTTTTGCAAATATATCAATATGCTTAAAATATAAATGATGAAAATTATACGCTTACTAGTACTTTAATAAACTTATTTTTATATGAGTTCTAGTGAATCATAGACACACGATTTATGATCAACTATTTTAAAATTAACTAACTAACCATTACGCTGCTTCTTCGCAGGGATAGGAAGAGAAGATATAACGTTAAACTGTCCTGAACCATGACTCCGTTATATATACATGTACTGCCAGTTTAGCTTTCGCTGATGGGCTTTTTATTTTCTTTAACTGATTTCAGTGCACCATTCACTATGTTTTTAGCATTCTCTCTCTTTTCTGTAGATTTATCAATATTTCCATCCTTAGAAACGTTACTAACTTACTAACAATCAGGCCGCTTCCCCGCAGGGGTAGGCAGAGAGAATAGAACGCCGCACCACTCTTTGCAAACATTCTTCACCTCTTTCACGTTCACGTATCTCCTCATACATGCCCGCCGATTATTTCGACTTCTAAACTGACTAGTTATAACCACTCACTTTCAAGTATTTGACAGTTCTGATCGTGCCACGTTTTTCTCGGTAATGCTCTGCTCCTTTTTCAAACTACATTCGCCTCATGTAATTTTTTTACCGTTGTCCAAACCATCTCAAACACCTTTTTTAAAATTTTATCGATAATGCTTAAAAACGTTCTTTCCAAATTTGATGAAATTATACCTACCTGTTCCAAAATTTCTCCAATTTATTACATTTTTACATCCAGATCTACCATACATTCATCTCTTTAAAAAACTATGACTTTGGATTCGTCAAAATTCACCAGAAAATCCGCTTCCTAGCACACTTTTTACACCTTTGACACCAACGCCTGCAGGTCTTACTATCGGCAAAAAGAACAGCATCGTCAGCTCAGAAAAGGCAACAGACAGTCGAATCGATCATTTTAACTCCAACATTTAAGCCGTTTACTTCTATCATGCAATTACCTATGCTAAATTTGTTCAGATGAATTTGAATTTTGAAATCATGAATGAGTTTTAAATTTTTTGAAATCGGACTTCATTAAATCAAAAACATGTTGAGCACCACTGGAACTGATGATGCGTGACCATTTATTTACTTGTCTGCATTCTGATTCTCTACTTTTAGAGGAGATCTTATTAGGCACTGCTTCGTACACGCGGTAATCATAGAAACAGTATGACCTTAAAATCGTGATCTTCTAAGACCGTGTAAGGTGGAACGATAATAGAACGAATAGGTCACAGGTAGGTACTTATTGTGGAGGTCTTTTTATTTATTTATATCGTACAATAATAATCATATTTGAAAATCTCAATATTTTTAACATTTAAAGCATTAACTTTGTATATTTTGCATATTAAAAGCTTTGTTTACTTTTATAACATTGATATTTCGACATAGATGAAGAATAATATGAAAGTTTGGGTATTTACAGGGCTTTTGACCTAGCTTTTTTGTCATAGGCCGATTGAGTGATCACTTTACACACGTGCAACATTTACTATTCTACTCATGATTGACAACCACAATTCTCAAATTTTTGTAACTTCTAGAAATATGTATGATCAATCTCATGACACAGTACATATGAGTTCACAACAATAAAGATAAATGAATTTGGACACTCGAGATATTGTACATAAAAATATCTGGCCAAATTAAAAGCTACATATTTTTTTAATCATGTTTTCAAACGTTTCCCAGGATGTAAAAATAATCTAGCTGACGAGTACATTCAAAAAAAGGTCTTAGCTAAGGAAAAAGCTTTCTCAATCATGTTAATAAATAACTCCTATGTGGAGAAAACCCAGATTTGTGAACAAGTACTTGGACACACTAGAAATGTTGTGAATAATATAAGTCATTTATTTATTGAATCCCACAAAGGCGAAACCCAAAATTACTTTACTCGAAACTGCAATGGAGATATGTCTGCTGTATCGAGAGTGAGCACCTTCTTAGCTCAAGACAGCGCAGTCGTATTGGTATAGAGATTTATAACCACATGCCAGGGCCAAAGGTATGAAGGACGAAATAAAGGGCTTTGGTACTGTAAAGCTAAAGAGGTTGTTGGTTTCGCTTCTTCGTGGAATTGGTCGAGGGAATGCTAAGGAATTCACTTGTGACGGGTGTCTAAATTTATTGTCGGGTAATATATCCAAAATTGAATACGGTTATTGGATTGAATTCTACTTCAATTTAAATAAAAAATTATAATATGTGACGCGATTCGTCTTGTGTTTAATTTAGGATATATTACCCAAAAATTCAATATGGAATTCTACCAACTGTCTGCAGTAACAATAAAAAAGTCTTAATTTATATTTATATATTTTTGTACCTTATAAAATTTGGCGTGACCAATAATTTGAAATGCCTAAAAGTGGTCATGTCAACAATCAGAATAATCGGCGGGTATATTCGAGGAGATTTTTCGACTCCGTAGTAGAATGATCAGCACTCTCGGCTACCGTTCTGGAGGTCCCGAATTCGATTCTCAAGCGGGGGTCAAATAAAAATAAGTTAATTTTTTACTCTAATATTTATCCAATATTACCCTGGACTGGTACCTGAAGCGGAGGACTGATCACCTTTCCTTTACGTGTTAACGATAAGGGTTTGATGATATGATGTACGGGGAGATGCATGAATGTGTAAGAGGCGATGATTGTTTGTAAAGACAGATTTTTGTGGCGTTATATTATCTGTGCCTACCCCTGGTATGAAGCAGCGTTTACTATCCTCGTTTAGTCAGAAGGTACTATTCATGTTTATACAGATATAAAAAAAAGGTATGAAACTACTTAAAAAAAATACAAAGTCCATAATACAACAGAAAAACTGTATTTTATTCAATCACTTAACAACAAAGTACCTACAATCACTGAACAAACATTGATTATAAGTCCCTCTCCAAGCACAAGAGCTTAGTTTCTTTTTCGGAGAGGCACAGTGTAACTAGTTAAATATATTTCATAAGTAGATATGTCTAGTTAGTAAACTAATATGTATGTAGGATAAATGTAACAAAAATAAATAAATAGAAGAAAAGAAAAGTAACACTCACCTTATCATTCATCGTTCACTTTGTGTAATACCACTTTAAAGTGGTATAATACAAAGTGAACGATGAATGAAGGTGAGTGTTATAATACCATACCACAAAGTTAACAATGGTTATCTTTGTGTAACAAATACGAAATAAAAAAGAAAAGTCTTCGCTGACTGAAGGCATGAGTAATAGATGTTGATATTAATCAAGAGCATTTTAAGCTACGGCATCAAAAAGTGTTGTTCCGTGTTACCAAGTTCAACAAGATATTATGTATTTCATACACAGCAAGGCGACAGTAGCGCCGTATGGTCGGCATAATAATAAACAGCGCAATTTTCGCGCGGTATTATCCACTTCAAATGGTTTTATTAAAACTGAGAGGGGCACAAAGTAAGGCTGGCATAGAGCCTAGCTACACCCTCAGTGGCCGAATGAAATGGTATGAACGCTCCGAGTGAAGGCTGGGCCGTTTGAGCCAAAGGACTAATAAAGCCGAAGAGATCAGCGAACAGCGTGCTATAGCTACTATCAACATACATGTAAAGAAGGGTTGCCATTCGTACATCAATGTCGGGAAAAGGCACTGTTATGTACAATGGTGTCTAGGCGTCCCGACGACCCACCGAATATCCCGATATTTGTCGAAACCATTGATTGGCGAATTAACATATATTTATATATATATATGTATATATATATATATATATATATATATATATATATATATATATATATATATATATATATATATATATATATATATATATATATATATATATATATATATATATATATATATATATATATATACATATGTATATATATATATATATATATATATATATATATATATATATATATATATATATATATATATAATGGTCAGCACGCTCGGCTACCGTTCTGGAGGTCCCGGGTTCGATTCCCAAGGGAGGGTATAAATAAATGTAAGTGATTTTTTCACTGTAATATTTATTCAATTACCATGGACTGGTACCTGAAGCGGAGGGCTGATCACCTTTCCTTCATAAGTAAAACGATCATGATAACACTGCGTTTATATGGCACAGTGCCCTATGCACCATTGGGGTGCGGATTTTTTTTTTTTAAACCCTTATCCGCACCCCAATGGTGCATAGGGCACTGCGTAATACAAACGCAGTGTTATCTTGATCGTTAACCATGAAGGAAAGGTGATCAGCCCTCCGCTTCAGGTACCAGTCCAGGGTAATATCGAATAAATAGTACAGTGAAAAAAATCACTTAAATTTATTTTACCCCCCCTGGGAATCGAACCCGGGACCTCCAGAACGGTGGCCGAGCATGCTAACCATTACACTACGGAGGCGGACAAGGGTTTTATTATTATTATTATATATATCTTACTTATAGATCCTCAAATCTGTTTGTTCCGTTATCCGTCTCTTGTGATGTGTACTGCCAGCTGCCGGGCCATCGCTTTGGAGGTCTTCTTCCAGGCGGTTTTCGTCCGTCTGGTTTTTTTTAAAGACAATTCGAGCCAATGTATTTTCTTGCATTTTATTGACACGAGCAATCCAGAATCGTCGTCTCTGTCTTCCCCATCTATCTCCCATTGCACCTGACTATATCCTCCTTACTTTACATTTTTCGAATTTCCGTATTTTTTATTTGGTCTCTTAACGTGTTTCCGGTTATACACTTCAATGTCCTCACTTCTGAAGTTCTGAGAAGAGATTTGGCTCTAGCTGTGTCTGCTTTGGTCTGTATCACATATGTGGCAATTGTTTTACAAACATAATATAATTTTGGAAAATGTGGCAACCCTATATTATACCCATAAGGCTAACAGGATACTACAGCACTGACAATGGACCATTCCAGCTCACAAAGGATAGGATCTTGTGAGAGGATTATATACAGGTGTTTATTAAATTTCATATAACCTATAATTCTCTTTTTATTCAGAATGAAGAATGGCATGAGAGTTTTAATGTGTCATTGCTTTAAAGAGAAGAGAATTCTAACAAACGAAAGTCAGTATCGTCTGTGACATTGGATGATATAAAATAGGGGATATTATAAATGATTTTTGTGTTATGATATGAGTCAGATGACTATACTCATACAAATGTGCGGTAAAACGATGTTTGATATATGTTTGATTGGTGAAATAAGGAAATGATGCAAGGCTGAGATAAGAGCATTATGGATAAAATTAAAAATGGACTCAACATCAATCATGGGTAAAATGGTGAATGTTGCATGTGTGTAAGTGATCACTTACTGAGTATTGCATATGTGTAAGTGATCCTTTGACAGTTCATAATTCTTTTGAATACCCAGACTTCAATTGTCTTCATCTCTGTTGAGATCTTTGTTGTAAAAAATGACATTATATTATACGTATCATGGTTAGAATAATGGGAATGCAGTGACTGTTTTAGGAAGAGATGCTTACTAAATAAAATAAAAACATTTACATTGAAAACCTAACCTAACTAAGAGGTATAAATGGCACAAAAAAGTACACATGCAAGACATAACAGAATTGTTTATTTTATTTTATTTGTTCGCGAATTGTACAATTCGAGTTTGACATTTAAAAAGTATATAATAAAAAATAGTTACATTAACAATAATAAACATTACATTAGCAAAAATAGTATCATTAATAAAAATAAAGCCAATTAAACAGTTTCACATTTATGTTAAAATACTGTTAAAACATTAAGAGATAAAAAAAAAATAATAAAAAAAACAGTGGGAGTTTGTATGTATGTGAGGAAGGGAGTAAAAGGGTAAGGGTATTGTATAAGAAATAGTTTTTGCAGGAAGTAGAAGGAAAGGAGATGAATTAATGAGAGTAGTTAAATGATTGTTTTTCTACGTAAGAATATTAAAAATAACAATAATTGATGAAATCGTCAAACTGATGATTCATTAAAAAATATTCCGCATATTTTACATATTAAAGATAGGCATCTTTGCTTTTCATCGGTATGCCGAACCTTCATTTTTCCACGTAATAAAATCGATAAATTCCTCTTCGGTCTTCGCCAGTAATTGACTGCAGTGTGTAAAGGTACGATGTGCACAATGTGTATTGTTTGCCATGTTACTCACTTGTATGGGGGTTTCGTACAAAAAAATGACCGTCACGAGTCCGAACAGCCTTGGGTCGCTGAACCCTGGACCAGTTTTGCGCAAAAATTTCGACTCAGAACTGTTGGTACAACATCAACGTCGGAATTCTTGCACCGTGTACCTTGTACGGTGGAAATCCACTATTCGGTCGCTTCTATATGTGTACATTTAAAAAGGCATTAAAAAAGAAACTTTATATAAATGTGGAGGTCCTCACAAAAATCCTTTCAATGCAAATCCGTTCTGTTTTCTGTATTCTATCGAAATTTTAATTAAAGTTGCGACAAAACCTGACCACTCCTGTGTTAAACTAATATGAAATCATTAAATCGTACCGAAACATAACAATTTTACAAGCTAGAATTCCTGATTATTTGAAATCATTTTAATGGAAATGTAGCGTTTTGGTGAGGACCTCCACAAATATGCCATTCGTAAATGGATAGTGGAGGTGGATAGATCTCAAATAGATTGCATCATGACGTATATGATTGCATGTCATAAACAATTTAATATATATATATATATATATATATATATATATTTTTACATACATTATTTTTAGTTGTTATCATGTTACCCGAGATAAGCATTATCGATAAAAATTAAACAAGATGTGTTGAGATGGTTTAGACATGTGAGTCGCATGAGTGAAAAAAGAATTGTAAAACAAATTTATGAGGCGAATGTTGGTAAAAGAAGCAGAGGTAGAGTGAGAAAAACTTAGCATGATCAAGTATTACAAATACACGATTCACAACCACACTACTCAAATTTTTGAAACCAATACATGTGTCTTAATCACATGATGCTTTATGTTTGAGTTCACGGGTGCTATCTATGGTTGGTTTTGAGAAAGCTTTGATTAAGCAGATTGTTCAGATGTATACATTGTATACAAGGTCCTAGCCGGATTATTTTGCACACTGAGAGACGCCTCAAAACATGATGTAAAATATTTATACTGCTTATAATTTGACCTGATTAATTAATTTACAAAATTTAAAAATAACTCCCAAATCGAGAAACCCAGATTTGTGAACAAGGATTTGAACACACCCAAAATTGATGTATGATGATTTAAAACACGAAACCTTTTTGTAGTAAAATAAGGGCAATTTATTAATCACTATGTGCCATTATTTTTTTTTATTAAAACATCTTGGGGCTAGGGGTCCGATACATTGTATCCATTTTAAAATGCTTTAGTATTCATTCTTCTTATGTACAATTATTGGCATTTTGCAATCAATACTAATAGTGAAGTATATAATCGATGCGAATAGTGTAATCGATTTATACGAATAATGAAGTTCTACGGTACATCAGATGTCTCATGAAGACAACAGGAAAAAATCTAGCCTTTCAAAAAACCGGATATTGATAAAATCGTATTTTATTCCATACAAAATAAAGATTATGAAAATATCCACTTAACGGTATTCTATAACATTCCATGTTCCATAATATTCTTGAACTAACTAATTAACCATCACGCCATATAAAAGATAGTAAACATAGATTTATGAATAAGTATTTGGACACACTCAAGATGTTGTGAATAAATAATTAGTATTAAAATGCATTTCTCATAATTCATCCAGGTATACGTATAATAATCTTTTCAATGTCCATTCAAAATTAAGTATGAATTCAAATTGGTACCTAGTGATGAAAAAATAATTGGATACGCTATTCCAAGAATGAATGCCATACTGAATCGATTCAATAGAAATATTTGTTGGGATTTGGTATTTGAAATTACTGACGTTGGACTTCAAGATCCAATTAAAAAAGAATTTTTGCAATGTTTTTAGGTCCAGATTTATTTCATGTATTAAATGTTAAATCAAATGCTGATTTTTTGAGTCTACTAAGTTGTATTTCATTGTTAAAAAATACATCAAAATCAATATTGTGACAATTGTTTCGCCTAGTTGTGCCATTTTAAAAATTATTAACATTATATGAGACATTTGTTTTAAAATGCCATAACTGGACAAAACAATCGTAACAAAATTGATTTATATGTGTTTTTTTAAACAATAAACTACAACTTATTTGACAAAAAAATCAGTGTTTGATGTAATATTTAATACATAAATTAAAATGGAGTTTTACAATATTAAATGTCAAATCGATAAATAGTTTATATTTAATGCACGCGTTGCTAAGACTCAGTCTGGTTAAATGTAAAAATAGAAAGCGCACATTTCTTAAAGGTTTCATTTCACAATACTTCGTCTTCTTCCTAGCTCCATCCTAACTTATCGTCTTTGTAGACTGTTGGGGTAAGCTCTCTTCGTCCTGAAGTTGTAGGACCTATAAACCTTAGACGATCTTGTTTCCTCTGCTCCACTTTGCTTGCCCCTGAAATCTCGTAAGGTGGTCCTTACACATTGTCAGTCTCTAGATCACCGAGAGAAGAGTCACCCTCGTTGCCAGACAGGGTAGTGCATCTTGGCGTTTATTTTTCCATGAAGCTTTGGTGTACTTGGCTTTCAAGTTTGTATCCACAAACGTTCGTCAGACGTGGAACCAGAGAGGCCCAGCTAACTCCCTAGTTAGCTGGGCCTCTCTGGTTCTACAGCCCTCTGTATCCGGTATCATTGGTCAATCGATGACCGATTATTTTCAATATTAATTAATTTTGATGTTTCATTTCACTTGATACTTGTGGGTATACAATTTTGCAGTTGTCAAGAAGTACATAGACCACCGTGAGTAATGTGTAGTATTGTGTTTGCTGTTAAGTTTAACAGATGGTGCTGCCATTTCGGTAAAAAATATGTTTTGACCTGTAACATTATGATTATTTACAATACAATATTAATTGACACGTTTTTTTTACTAAATGATACTTCTCGGCACAGTTTTATGGTTGGACACAGCCTATTTCACGGTCGTTTCGTCTCTGCAGTCTTCAATCGGCGGGAAAGATCCACTCGAAAACCAAAGAATGATTATGTATTATTATTCTTTTGGATTGACAAAAAAAAACAAAAAAAAGTTTGTTTCCAGTGGTTTTAAAAAAGGTGCGTTTAATTTTTTTATGGTGTATGGGATATGTATATAAATACGATGTAATGATATTAACAAATTACATGATTTGTGGATAATCACGCGATTCGACGTGCGAATAGTATCGTAAATGAGAATGGACTGTAGTTACAATATTACTCGCAGTAATATTGTGACTACCTAGCTCGGGAATCCATTTAACTCAGACTTGCAAATTTACCCGAGTTCTAAAAATAATGTCCACCTGTCTCGTTTTCATGTGCACTGTGTTACATACATAAATGGCTCAGAGCAAGACTAGTCATACTCACATAAATGTAGGAATAAATATAGTGCGCCAGTAAATATAGTGTATCGATTTCAATAAGAATGTCACCGATAGTCTTGTGATTTTTCATATCAATTTATTAGCCGATAATCACACAAAGTGATATTTATCCATTGGCGCGCTCGTGTTTCGGTGAAAGTGCGCTCATCTCCGCACAGTGTCACGGAAAGTTCAGTCGGAAGGTCAACATACACAGCTAACTTTCATAACCAGATGCGCTGATAGCGGCCCATCGAGAATGTTATAAAATATTTAACATTCTCACCTACATAATATAAAAGAAAGTGAATTTTAATACTGCGTTAGGAAAGAAATGACGTCGAGAACATATTTGCAATCTCAATGTAATATTTCACATTCCTTTTTAAACAAGAAAAAAGGAAAACGTCTAACTAACCATCACGCCGCTTTCCGCAGGGGTAGGCAGAGAGAATAGAACGCCACACCACTCTGTCTTTGGAAACATTCCTCGCCTCTTTCACGTTCATGCATCTCCTCATACACACCCGCCGATTGTTTCGACTCCTAACCTGAGTATTTGGCATAGGTACCTGATCGTGCCAAGTTTTTCTCGGTCTTCCTCAGCTCCAATATTCTTGCTTTCAATATAATGCAATAACAACTTTGAGCTTTTTCTGCTAAAATTATATTTGACCATTGTCCGATGATGTCAGTAACGACAAAACCCGGTCACTGGTCAATTAAAATTAAAGTAAAAAAGCTTTAATTTTATATACACATTGTAACATTTTTTTGTATTAATATAATGATAAAAACTAACGAAACAAAGTAGTTAAAAAATATTTCTTTATATTTCTGCGAAAAGGTGTTTTAACCTGTGACACATAAAAATAAAAAAAAGCTTCCATATTGCAATAACAGCGCCATCTGTTGAACTAAGCAGCATCACACCATTACTAAATACTGCTCATTGCGGATTGCGTGTGTCGAGAAACAGCTGCAAAATATTGTAATAAAATATCATTAAAAATTAAACATATCGAAAGTGTGCGCTATCTCTTTTCTTTCCTTTCCATTTAACCAGACTGAGTCACAGCAATGCATTGTCGCGTACAGTGGGTGAATAATAACAGTTAATATTAAATTATTTTAGTTAAAATTATTTCTGATCTTTATATATAAAATTTTGAACAATAAATTGCCCAAATATTTTAACGATAAAATAGTGTTAAACAAAAATTTTCATAAACATATAACTAGATGTAAGGATAGAATAAGACTGCCATTGTTGAAAAAAACCGAGTCACAGAATTGTTTAACGTATAAGGGTTTGAAAATGTATGATGTGATGCCTGAATGTATGAAGAATAAAGAGTGAAAGAATTTAAAAATAAATGTTTTGTTAACCATAAAAAGATGTAAATATAATATATATATATATATATATATATATATATATATATATATATATATATATATATATATATATATATATATATATATATATATATATATATATATATATATATATATATATATATATATATATATATATATATATATATATATATATATATATATATATATATATATATATGTATGTATGTATTTAAATATCATGTAAAATTAGTGTAAATAATAGTTTATATTAGTGTTTTATAAGCTAACTAAATAAATAAATATCTAAACATAAACTACCTAAGTATTTTAACGATAAAATAGTGTTAAACAAAAATATTCATGAACATGTAACATATATCATGTAAAATTAGTATAAATAATAGTTTATATAAGTGTTATTTAAGCTAATTAATTAAATAAATAAATAGACGCTTAAAATATTGTCGGATTAATATCAAAATAATAATATTCCTTTCCGTATTAAAAACCTTATATTTTTGTTGTTGCCATTGTTGGTAAAATCTTGATAAATCTCAGTAAATTTATCATAATAAAAGTTTTTTAAATGTCCGTAAGAGCAAAGTGCGTCGGTAATCTAATCTGCATAATTCTACCATAAATCTTCTCTTGCTCCAAGCAATTCTAAGCACCGAGCAATTCTTGTGTAAATGTCGGTAGCTACACAGCTTTAATGTTTATTCAACAACTACTTAAGTCTTTATCTTACAAATAACTTAGTTTTTGTTTTCGTGTTTCTGCTCGAAAAGAATTCCCAACCTATCAGCTATCAGCTATCAGCTAACAGGCGTGGCGCCATATATTTTACATTCCTGAAAAATTAGAAAAAAAGCTGAACAGTCAAATAATCGGGTGGAATGTTTACACAATTTAATCGTGCACCCTAGCTGTGAGGGTAGGTCACTCATACATTCATACATTTAAAATCATTGCTTCAAAATAATAATACAACTTCTGGACTGAAATTGCACTGCATTTTACAAAATAAAATTACAACTTTGTAATTTTTTCCACATGAATTTAATTTGATCAGCGCCCGGGTTTCGTCGTAACCGACATCATCACAATCATCGACATCACCGACATCACCGATATCGACACCAATCTGATGATGTCGGTTACGCCAAAACCCGGTTGCTGGTCAAATAAAATTCATGTGAAAAAATTACATAGTTGTTATTTTATTCTATAATAAAAAATGTTTTCAGGGGATGTAAAGATTGATAAAAATATTTATAATTCAATTTTTACTTGGAAAATATACCACTTTATCTGAAGCGTGGTTCAATGCATTCCGTATCATTTTTAAACGCAGTATGTTATTGTTACCGCGTTTGAAAATGATGCGAAATGCATCAAAACACGTGTCACAATATGTAGTTTTTAAAAAAACAGTGGTATTTATCCAGTAAAAAAGAAACTATAAATGTGTTGATGCTAATATAAATTTGTTTGATAATGCCCTAACAAGGCGAAACAATTGTCACAATATAACTTTTTATGTGTTTTTGTTAATAAAATACAACTTAGTAGACTCAAAAAATCTGTTTGATTTAAAATTAATACATAAATTAAAATGGAGTTCTACAAATTAAACGCCACATCAATAAATAAAAACTAATATAAAGTGACTGCTGAATCAATTGATGACAAAACTATATTTTAAAAAAAAAATCGATGAACATTATTCGGGAATTCAATATTTATACAACAGTCCTCAGTATGTTTTGAAAGGAAGAAAAAAATGCGATATATTTTAGAAATTGGCGAGAGGTCCTTTTTTAATATTTAGTGTGTTCAAATCATTGTTTACTAATGCTGGATCATAAGTGATTTGGACGAATACGCAGTTATGACCTTATGGCTATGAGAAACATAGCTATTTGTTTATTCTCGCATCGGTGTTAGTTACCAGGAGAACGGCGAACGCGATCGGAATAATCGATATTGTCATTTGAATAGTTATGTAACAGTAACTTCAATCAAGTCATTTATATCTTTATATCATATAAACGCAGTGTTATCTTGATCATTGACAAATGAAGGAAAGGTAATCAGCCCTCCGCTTCAGGTACCAGTCCTGGGTGATATTGAATAAATATTAGAGTGAAAAATCACTTATATTTATTTGACCCCCCCCTGGGAATCGAACCCGGGACCTCCAGTACGGTAGCCGAGTATGCTGAACACTACACGACGGAGGCTGGTATGTTCAATTTCAAATTATTGATATAGATTTGAATTTAAACATACGTTGTCAAATTATTTTTTACTACATATATGTAGAATTCCCTCGACTGGTCATAATTCAAATGGAGTATTACATGCAATAAAATAAAAACTTTTTAATATATTTCACATTTATTTTATTTGACCAGTGACCGGGTTTTGTCGTTACCTGGTCCAGTCTAGTGATATCGGTAACGACGAAATCCGGTCACGAGTCAAATAAAATAAAACTGGAAAAAATATTTAACTGTTATTTTCTTATAATTTATATTTGAGGCACTAACTTTGTGATTTTCCATTTTATAATTAAGATGTAATTTTGTTTTAAAATCACTACCTTACTTTTGACTATGACTGCCAATCAACACAAAAAATAAAGCCGTCAAAATATTTTGAATATTGTTAAGTAGATAGTGTTTTAGTATTAATCAGTCTTGATAAAAAAAAACGGTTAGCTTCGAAACCGGTAGACATTATAATTGAGTTCAAATAAAATATTTACAGTGATTTTAAAACAAAGTTATATTTTAACTATACATTACATGTTATTTTATTATTACATATATGTATAATGCAGTTCCACCAAGAAACGTCAGTGCAAAACATAAATCGAATAAGCAGTATAATATAGTATATCTGCGCCTATATTTTTTTAAAACGAGATTTGAATACTGAATTTTTACTGAATGTTTTAGATTTCAAAAGCATGTGGGTTTGGTGGGAAGCCGAAGTAATCAGTGACGTTGACGAAACTATTGATTAAAATTTATCACTAGCGCAGTGATAAGAGTATAGCAGTGAGCACATGTATGTATCATACATACATGTGCTCAAGGCTTTCAAGAACGTCACAAATCAAAAATCGTCAATTTTCAGTTGTGCATGTTTTCGGAATGCCCAGAAAATGTACTACATCCCTGCAAAAGCGGCATATTTTTAACTAAATATTTACCTATATTATTTCGAGAAATAAAAATACTTTGTGTTTTGATCCACTCACATTTTTACTAACCAACTAGTTTCGGCAACAACCTGTTGCCCTCTTCAGGGTTTATATCAGTCATAAATTAAACCCTGAAGAGGGCAACAGGTTGTTGCCGAAACTAGTTGGTTAATAAAAATGTGAGTGGATCAAAACACAAAGTATTTTGATCTCTCGAAATAATATATCAATATGATCCACAAAGTTATTGCTTTCAATATTCAAAACATAAATATTTACCCGCTAGAGGGCAGAAAATGTTGTTTTTGCATTTTGAGGAAAAGGTATTGTTTAATTATTTTTTTAAATATACTACTTATTTTTCAAATGGAGAAAAAACCTTCAGGTTTTACCTTAAAAAATCTGTAGCACAGTAAAGTTCAATTACTGGCTTGTTATTTATTTTTACTACATCGTATTATATTTGTAAACTTTAAAAAGTTCTCCTGAAAAATCAAGTTTTTTGATTTATGACGTTCTTGAAAGGAGTGAGCGTCATGTGCATGTATGTATGTTAGAATGTGTAACGAAGAATAGAAGTCGTAAAGGTTTATTATTCTATTTGTGTTTAATCCCGTACTTAGCGGAAATCTTGAAGGAATGGTAAAGGTCACTACTGTATGTGTGATCGGAATAGAAAACGATAATCAGTAAGTACTAAATCATTGTATGGAGACACGTGGGATAAAAGGATTCGACAAAGGAAATAATCTATATGGAATGCGAGTCCGAATAGTAAGGTTTTTCCAACATTTTTTCATTCATTTATTTTCAGATATTATTTATTTATTTATTTATTTTAACTATGTACATACTGCTCACAATATTTTGAGTGTGTCAAAATTTTTGTTGAAAAATTCTGGGCTTAGTTTTATCTCAAATTTTTAAATCAATATTTTTAAATGATTTTAATCTTAACACTTGGTTAATTGTCCGTATCCGTAGTATAGTGGTGCTGACGCACGCTCGGCTAGCGTTCTGGAGGTCCCGGGTTCGATTTTACAGGGGGAGAATGTCAAATAAATTTATGTGATTTTTTCACTCTAATATTTGTTCAACTTGTAAAGTGATCACTTAACCAGCTTATAACATGTCGTAAGCCCTGTAAATGCCCTACTTATATACACAATTATACACTACTCAAAGTTATAATTATATTTTAATTTACAAAAACTAGATCTAGAAATAATAAGATATTAAATAAATGTATTTGTCTCTTTTTTATGAAAAAATCTACCGAATTATATGATTTAGTGCCTGTTCAATAAATAAATAGGATTTTAATACATTTTTCATTATGACTGATGATAATGAAAACCTTTTGATTTCTTAGAAGACGATAAAAAATTACTATGGCTCAGTAGATATTGACATATTTTAATTTAAAAATTCATTATCGTAACATACATATGTATGTTTTAAGTGATAATGCAAGCTGATAACGTTTATCAACACTTTCAATTTTATCAGGAAGCTCGTTAAAATGTTTTAATCATGAACGATCGATGAGTCATGATGATTAGAAGCCAAATATGAATTAAGTAAGTGCATGTGAATCGAACAAGTTAAGGCAGAAAGGTAAAAAAAAATTATGAGGCAAATATAGTTGGTAATAGAAACATAGTAGACCGAAAAAAACTGGGCATAATCGAGTTTTTCAAAAACTTAAAACTTAAAAAAATCCCTGTGATGCTATGACTTCCATGTTTTTTTATAAAAAATAACAAAAGAGACATTACTTTTTATCATTAGAATCATAACTGTCCATCAAACCTCCTCCCTTAGTTTTTTTCTACCTCCTTCCCTAAACTCCCTTTTTACTTTGCCTTCCTCATTATCTTTAATTTTTAATTTTTAATTATTTTTTTTTTTTTTAATGTTTAAGTACTATCTACCCTCTGATTGCAAACAACTATACTTATGTGGTATCAAACGTTTGACCAATATCACTAGTCACTTTTTGGCTGGTTGGGAGATATTGTTTTTAAGCAGTTAACCCGCCAATGTACTTACTTCGTTTCTGTACATGAAGTTTGAATTTAAAAAAGTTTAATATTAATATAAGATATTTAATTTGCTGTCCGTAACCATTAAGAATTCCAGTAGTGATCATGTCTTTAAGAACAGTGTCCGTCGATGGTTGCTTCTCGTTGGAAGGGATAAGGTAGAAAGTGAACTAATTAATATCCAGGTGTAAGTATTTCTTTGTAAAACCTTTATACTGTAAACTGTTATTGTATGTAATGTATAAAATCTAATAATTAAAACAACAAATAAATAAAAAAATGTTTAAACATGTAAGTATTTCGGCTCAACACAGGCCATGCCTAAAGAGCCCTAATACATATAATAAATAAAAATGTAAAAAAAAGTATCCATGAAATATCAATTTGAGACAACTATAATATGTATTGACATATCATGCGTAGGGTGAATTATACAGTGACCATTTTTATAATGAATTCTGTATTTTGTTTGTTTGTGTTTCTAGTATATAAAATTATCGGCAACCGAAATAAAGTTTCGACAAATTACTAAACGGGACTCAATGGTCATTATCGAGAGCGACATTTTATCGCAGGAAGTGTGAAATGAATCGCTGTTATTACGACGAGAAGTCAACAATAATAATTAGTTATATTTTATTTTTGTTGCAATTACAACATCCGGCGCGTACGCGAGTAGATGTTATCAAGAGAAAAGATAATATTTTATGATTACTCCAATGGATTTTTCGTTTTTCGGACTAGAAATGTAATAAAAATAAAATATATTTCACTTATTATTATTATTATTGTCGATATATATATTTTTTATAATTTATAATATTATAATTTATTGATTACTCAACATATATGATGGACAAGCGTACGATAATGTCAAAGATATCTGAAATTTTTACTGTACAACAAAAATGATAACATAATGATGTTCGAAGACGCTTATTGACTAGTTTTTATTACGTTAATAATTTACCATCAATCCCTTTTATTGATTACATCAACCATTTTTTAAAGAACTTAATTATGTTTTCAACTTAAATATATATCTCGACTATGAATACACATAATATGATATGTTACAAAAAAAACTAATTAATAAAAATATAAAAATATCCGTTAATTTTAAATTTTATAAATGTCTTGAATAGTATTTTTTTTACTAAATAATCATGTTTAAAAAAAAATATTTATGTTTTTTTCATCATGAAAATCATTTAAACTAAATGATCTGCAATTTGGCTAATAAATCCACCCAAAACTCATTAGTTTTCGATTGGAGATATACAATAAATTACTTTACGAAGGAAGGCAGCTTTTGAGATGTTATTTTACTGACTATATTCAGCCAGGTTGAATATGCTATTTTGATTTATATAACGAGGTACTATGTAGAATACTCTCAAAATATGTAAATTTAAAAAAAAAATAGGTATTTTAAGGTTTTGCAATTTTTTACTAAGCAACGTATGTAAACCCGCTTAAATAATGCTAAATACATTATTCCCTTTAATTACACGTCATCCGACTACCTGTGAACGATCAACCGGCAATCTCTGCGAGTGCAACGTATTAAAAATATGGCCCATAAAGGCAACTGAGCGAGACATACGCGACGGCGTACAAGCATTGGTGAAACGAAAGTTATTCATTTTTATCACTCGGAATGTTAAATGAAGATTCATTCATTAGAAGCCAATTATTAATGAAAATGCTTTAAAAATAATTTTCATTTTCTTCAAACTCTTGTTAATTCACAAAAAAATAATGCATTTCTTTGTGATTCAGAATGCCCGTAGTTGTAGAATGAAGTCAAAATTGTATTGTTTTTTTAAAACAATTTACTGCTCGATAAATACCAATTGTCCGCCTCCGTAGTGTAATGGTCAGCACGCTCGGCTACCGTTCTGGAGGGCCCGGGTTCGATTCGCAGGGGGGGTAAGAATAAATATGAGTGATTTTTGCACTGTAATATTTATTCAATATTACCCTGGACTGGTACTTGAAGCGGAGGGCTGATCACCTTTCCTTCATGTGTAAACGATCAAGATAACAAGACGCAGTGCCCTATGCACCATTGGGGTGCGGATAAGGGTTTTATTATTATATTAAATACCACTTATGTATTTAAAAAAAATGAAACGTGTTTCGATGCATTGAACTTTGCTTTTACGGACATCAGATCCGAAATCTGCATATTGTAAAAGTGAATTTTTAACCACTTATTTAAAAAAAATCACTTGGTAGTTTAGTTTATTTTTGTTAAAAAGTTGATTTGAAAAATGAATCATTTAAAAAAAAATCGTATGTATAATACGACGTAATTTGTAATCGAAATATATTTGGAAAATACTCGTATTTACCGATAATACATCTTTGATAAGTTTTAAACAATTGTAATTATTATGTTGAATAACTTACAAACCATCGTGCCGCTTCCCCTCAGGGAAAGGCAGAGAGAATAGAACGCCACACCAATCTGTCCTAATTCATGTTTCTCCTCGTACATACCCGCTAACATAAATATTATGTAACCATTCGAAAAGATACGCTTTTTGAAGGCGAGACAATAGTGTGTCATTTAATAAATAAATCTGTAGATTCGAAGTCTGTTATATTTTTTCTCTTGTAAACTTTGTCAATTATCTTGTACTTTTATTTATCCGACAAGTACAGGACTTTCATTGATGTTGTAGGTGAGTGACCTTGTCTTGAGGTCAAGTGCAGTGCACTGAGCACGATCGCTTCGCTTGAATAAACTGCATCGTAATTCAGGTATGAAAAAATATATCAATTTTCTCAAATCGTGCGCAAGGGACTATATTTTATTAGAGCAGTGTTGCCTTGAACGTTAGATAAACTATTGGTATGAAATGGATCACATTACGCGTTTCCAGGAATACATAGTTAGTAACAAGTGCTGGTAGTACTTACTATACATTTTACTTCTGTAAAAATATTTTAAGAATTCAATTCATATGTCACTTTATTATTATATACCCGAATTAAGAAATCCTGCATGTTTTTTACCTTGTAAAAAAAAATCATATATAGAAAAGACATTAGAATAATCCACAATCCCTGATTCTACTCTCATCCAATTTATATCACCATATTCTCTTATAAATGACCAACCCATGTGCCAAAAAAATCCATAGCGAATGCAATCCATTTCGTTATGTCTCTGTTGTTTCATTATTATTAGTGCCAACATTTTGAGTGTGTCCAAATTCTTCACAAATCTGGATGATCTCCAATTATAGGATTTTTGTATTATTATTTTTTTGACATCTAAAAGCCCCGTAAATGTCCAGATTTCCATATTCTTCTTCATCTATATTGAGATGTTAAAAATAATATGTCACTGTTATTATATATTTTTAGTATTATTTAGTCCTTTTCAATTTCCGACCAATATACAACGAAAAAATATTATTTTATTATTTCAATACATCGAACATTGACAGCTTTCAGGCAAGACAAAAAATTATAGAATGACATGACTTGATTATGTAATTAGCCTATATTAATCGTCAGCGACATTTTGGTGTTCGCCGATGTACTCGAAGTAGTAAAAATCATAAGGTCTATTTTCCCATGCGCCCTTTAAAATAAGCATGATAATATTTAGATATTGCAGTCACGTTACCTCCGCCCAATTAGGACCCGTTTCTGAGTTGCGCCGCGCAAAGGTCTGGCCGTGTCAGGACCCCAATTAGGACCTTAAATGCATCAACGGCTGCATGACTGATGCGAGCTGAATTTAAAAATGCATGCATGTAATAATAACACTGTAGCTGTATTTTTGGTAGCCAAAGTGAATTGCGTGGTACTATGAGTATAGAACGTATGATTACTGCAATTTTGTTCTAGTATATATTTTTTTTAAACGCATTTTTTTAAAAAGTATTTATTATTTAATCTTCTTATTCTTCTTACCCTTATCAGCACCCAGTGGTGCATAGGGCACTGCATCGTATTGACGCAGTGTTATCTTGATTTTTAACATATAAAGGAAAGGTGATCAGCCTTCCGCATCAGGTACTAGTCCAGGGTAATATTAAAAAAATATAAGAGTGTAAAATCACTAATATTTTTTTCACACGGTAGTTAAATATGCCAACCATTACACCACGGAGGCGGACTTTTTTAATCTCATATAAATTATTCAATTAAAAAAAAACTCTTTTTAATTTGGATGGATTTTTTAACCATACATGTTATGGATTGTGAAACGTGTAATAAATGAAGTATTTATAACTCACTTGTGTTGTGAATAGTATCATTAGTAATATTAAAAGCTGCATAAAAATATTTACTCTTGCATATATTTGAATGAAAGGTTCTCTGCATAATAAGAGCTTACTCAAATCAACCATTGATTCTGCCGCGCAATCTACACAGAAAGCGACGTGTGAATTATATATATATATATATATATATATATATATATATATATATATATATATATATATATATATATATATATATATATATATATATATATATATATATATATATATATATGTATATATATATATATATATATATATATATATATATATATATATATATACATATATAAATATATATATATATATATATATATATATATATATATATATATATATATATATATATATATATATATATATATATATATATATATATATGTATATGTATATATATATATATATATATATATATATATATATATAAATATATATATATATATATATATATATATATATATATATATATATATATATATATATATATATATATATATATATATATATATATATATATATATATATATATATATACATATATATATATATATATATATATATATATATATATATATATATATATATATACATATATATATATGTGTGTGTGTGTCAAGTGGTGTGGCGTTCTATTTTATCTGCTTATCACTGCGGAAAAGCGGTGTGATTGTTAGTTTGTAAGTTACGTGAGTGAATAAAAAATAAAAAGTTTAAAAAGTTTTGTCGTAGGCGTAATTCAAAACTGCCATCATCCCCACATTAATTAAGCACGTCTTCCTCAGAGTGAAGATTGTTTACGAAAGGTCAATTGGGACTTGGGAACTTTTGCCAGTAACGCGACGAAGGTCCTGCCGACGGGAGACACTGGCGCCAGATGGTTCCTTAGGCGTCGTCCTAATACTATGCGATTACGCGACCATCGCAAGTTTTCCTGAATTGTACTCTTCCGAATCCACGATTAAACATACAGATCTCTACTATGTGATTTTTCACTCAATTTATTTAACATTACCTGATGTGCAGGGCTGATAATTTTTCATTCGTGTATTTGACGATCAATATAACACTGCTTCTATTGGATGCAGTGCCATACACATCATTATGTGCGGAAATGGTTTAGACAATAGATGTATAAGTTGGAAAATCAAATAATGTTATTATTTTGAACGACTTGTGGAAGTGATATCGCTCACTCCTTTCAACAACGTCATATATCAATAATTTCGGAATGCCCAGAAAATGTTCTTTATCTCAGCAAAAGCGGCATATTTTAACCTTAATATTTAACTCAATACCCGCTACAGGGCAGAACGTGTTGTTTTTGCATTTTGAAGAAAATGTATTGTTCAATTATTTTTTTAAATATATTAAATATTTCGCAAATGGAGTAAAAAACCTTCAGATTTTACCTAAAAAGATCTGTTGCATAGTAAAACGTTCAATAAGTGGTTTGATATTTATTTTTAATACATTGGATTGTATTTTTAAACTTTAAAAACGATCTCCTGAAAAATCAAGTTTTTTAAAAATATGACGTTGTTGAAAGGAGTGAGCGATATTCGTTAGAATAAACTATGTATTTAACGATATATTTAAAAAAAAAAATTTTGTTCCCTAGTGGATACGCCCACATTCTGCTTTAAGTAATTATTTAATTATTTACAATGATATGGGATAATGATTAACGGATCCATCAGAAGTTTCATAATACGCTTTATAATTAGATTTAAGTTTTGGACCAACATTTCTTGATGGAACTGCATTTTATAGAATAAAATAACAACGTGATTTTTCCACATTTATTTTATTTGACCAGTGACCAGATTTCATCGCTTCTGACTTCATCGTACTCGAATAGTGGAAATTTTATGAACGCAGCTTTGTAATTTTGCCGAAAAACGTCAATAATATCATAGCTATTCATAGTAAAAAAAAGAACGGTAAAAGATTTCAGAATTGTACCATTAATATTGAAAAACCCTTTGTAATATGCTTCTTACCTTATGTTTTGTATATGCCTATTTACTTTACCCGTTTATTGTTTTATATTTAACCCTGTGTTAGTTTTTAATTTTTAACTCTTTTTGTAATCTTTCTTAATCGTGTTTCCGTGTTGTTAACCTTAATCCCATGTCCCAAAATGAGATATGGAAATTATTCGTCGGGAATATTATATATTCTCGTATGACATATCGCTCACCTTCCTTTCAAGAACGTCATAAATCAAAAAACTTGATTTTTCAGGAGAACGTTTCTAAAGTTTAAAAATATAATACAATGTATTAAAAATAAATACCAAGCCACTTATTAAACTTTCTACTGTGTAACAGACCTTTTAAGGTAAACCTGAAAAATTTTTCCTCATTTGAAAAATATTTAGTATATTAAAAAAAATAATTAAACAATACCTTTTCGTCAAAATGCAAAAATAACACTTTCTGCCCTGTAGCGGGTAAATATTAAGTTAGAAATATGCCTCTTTTTCTGGGATATAGTACATTATCTGGGCATTCCGAAAACATGCACAACTGAAAATTGACGATTTTTGATTTATGACGTTCTTGAAAGGAGTGAGCGATATGTTTGTAATATGTTTTAAAATAAATAAAATAATTCTAAAACTCTCCTTACAATTCATCGTTCACTTTGTGTAAAACCATTTTATGTGCTTTTAATATACAATATATAAAATAAATTTATATTTATGATTCAGATAGATCCGTATAATATACAGGCCAGGGAAGAAAAACGCGCTCTTCGATATCTGCGTTTATTTTATTTTGCGCGAACTTTTTTCTTTTTAAACTTTTTAACTTGCGACAGTTTTGCAGATCTGAACTTTCCGTTGACAAGCTTTTGAGATTGTCTGATTTAATGAAAACTGTCTGAAAACTGAAACTCCGTTAGTTCAAAGTGTTAAGCACGACGTTTTAATTTGTTAATTTTCTCACGTAAGTTTTGTAAATACGTTTATATAATATGAACGTAGGTAACGAAGTAAATTAAGTCATTTAAGTAATGTAACGCATTGTTATTTTTACGTATAGATTTCGGTATTTATTTTATTTTTATATGATAATCAACAATTCACATGAAGTTATCTAATTATTACAGAAATCATCAGGTATATTTTAATGTTTTGATAATTGAAAATTATGATATGTAGTAAAAAAAATAACATGTTTTAAAACACTTGTCATCAAAAGTTACTTATTTTCCTCATAAATATGTGAGCGAATGTTTATATGAGCATATATACATACATATATCGTAGTCATACAGGAGAAAGTGACCAAGTGCGTTTTTTAAAAAAACGTGATCATTAACTATTTGATATCTTACTAGCTTAATATTGCCCTGAAAAAATCCCAAAGCGATTTTAAACTTGGAAGTATAATGTATTGACTTGTTAAAAATGACTAACTGCATTGATATTTATTTTCTTGCTAAGCAAAAGTGACTTAAATGGCCCTCCTGAACATTTTACGTTTTGTTAGTTGGTAACTTTCTCCTGTACGACTACGATATATTGACATACCAAACTTGCCTAAACATAAACTTTGAATGATAATCACACTTTTCCAATTTCCATCCTCGACTTGTATTATCCTTTGATTGACATCTTTCACGCGTCCTCAGTGCTATGTATGGTATAGTTAAGTAAGTTTTTTTTTTGTTATTTACCTGAAACCTTCGTGAACTGTATATTTTCACCCCCTTCCTGGTAATCGAACCCGAGGCCTTCATCACGGTAGCTAAACGCGCTAACCATTACACGACAGAGGTGGACTTCCATTATACTTACCTTCCATAAAAAAATTTATTCTCGTATATTATACAGTATGTATGTTATAAACAATATGGCGTCTCGCAAAATTTGCCGGCACATCAGTTTACCCCTCCCGAACCTGCCAAGTCATAGAAAGCATCAAATACATCACCGAAATATGCGATTCAGGATGTATTCCGGGTGATTAATTCGCCTGTTTTGTGAATAAACGGTATTTAACATGCCTCTTCAACCATCACGCGACTAAAGTGCTCATCTTTGTTGGGAATGCGGAGTGCTGCGGGCGCGGGGCGCGGGCGGGGGCGGGGGGCATGTCGGGAGTTGAGTTTTGAGTGTCACGCACTCTCAATATGGTGAAATTTATTCTCGAAACATGGAAATCATAATAATAATAATAATAATGATAACTTTATACATTTCGATAAGTTTTCGGAAATAATTTATTTCTCGCGTTTATTACGTCGGAAGTAACGAAGGACTAAAATTTTGAACGGACATTTCTTGCTGGAACTGGATTTTATAAAATAAAATAACAACTATGTATGTAGTTTTTTCCACATTAATTTTTTTATCAGCAACTGGGTTTCGTCGTAACCGACACCAATCTGATGATGTCGGTTATGGTATTTGATGCGATCAATAAAATTATTGTCATTATTAATAGTTGTCTCTTTCTCGTCAGAAATTCTTTGAATCGTTAAACAATGAGAATGAACGCTTTTCAATAGCATTCACTTTGCTTTCATCCTACCTTTGCCATTTCCATGTTATATTCCATACATCAGTGTCGGTACTAGCATTTCGTTGTGAACAGCCAGTCCAGCTTCCCTGGTCATATTTTTATTTGCAATCACTTATGCCCTGCATTCAACCTTCTCTCAATATTTAACCCATTTTTCCATCCTTTGAGATGTTTGCTAGAGACATTTTACTGTGAATCTGTATTTTCTGACCTTTTATGCCTTCCGGACATACCTCTTCTTTCAAAGGTGACGGATTAGAGGGTTTGATGGTATAAGCATGATGCATGGAGTTGGCAAAAAAATGGAAACATACTAAATGTTATCGAAATGGGATCCTTCTGACGAATGTGTGGCAAAATGATGTATGATTGATTTCGAATGGTGAAATAAGGTCAAAACGCAAGATTAGCATTATCGATAAAATTAAGAAATGTGTGTTGAGATGGTTTGGACATGTGGATATATTGGAAAGAACGGTTACAAAAATATGAGGCGAATGTAGTATGAGCAGAGGAAACCCGAGTAAAACTTGGTTTGATCAGGTATGTCAAACACTTGGAAGCGGTCGGATCAGGAGACAAAATAATCGGCAAGTACGTATGAGGAGATGCGAGGTGAAGAATGTTTGCAAAGACAGAGTGGTGTGCCGTTCTATTCTATCTGCCTACCCCTGCGGATAAACGACGCGATTGTGAGTTAGTTAGTAAATTATTTCTTCTTTATAAAAAAAATACATTAGGCAGGATATCATGCGGGCGAGGAGGTGTCTTTTTGTTCATCTTCTTTTTAATTGAAGGCGCAATAGTTACCCCAGATATAATTTGGTTTCGCAGCGACTCGGTCCCTGTGCCATTTCCTGCCAACGTTGAAACAAATTTAATTTCCGCTACGCGGTTTTCTTCCATTTATTCTGGTTGAACATCAACCCCCTGCAGCCCGCCGCCTGCTCTCCTCGGGGGTGGCTGGCTAGGGGTTAACAAGTGATTAATAGTCATGGTATGCTAATGTCAACACTTTTGGATCTTTCTAATCTCTTGAAATGTTATTTATATACAATAATATGTTACGCAGTTAAAGAAGTTAATACGCACATTTTTAGAAAACGATTACCGCGCAAACATAAATATTGTATAACATACATGTATTCACATCATTTCGAGGGTGTACTTTTACTCAAATATGGGTTTCTCCACTTAGGAATTATTACACATTTAAAAAAATCCAATCATAGATAGCCATCGTGTACTCAATCATGGAACATCATAAAATTGATCATTCATGTATGACTTTTAAAAAATTGAGTAGTGTGGTTGTCAATCATGGGTAGAATGGTGAATGTTACACGTGTGTAAAGTGATGGCTTAACCAGCTTAGGACATATCGTAAGCCCTGTAAATACCCAGACAAACTTATTCTTCTTTATTTATTATATGTTAAGAAGTCAACAATAAAAGATAAACGTTTAGTGTTGTGAGCTTTCATGGCACGTTTATTGTATTAAAAAAAATACAATTTTACTAATACTTCTTGTTCTTCTTAATTTCATCCGCATCGAATGGTGCATAGGACACTGCACCAAATTGATGCAATGTTAAGTTGATCGTTCATTACATGAAGGCAACGCAGATCAGTCTCACGCTTCAGGTACCAGTCCAGGGTAATATTAAATATATATTATAGCGCAAAACATTTATTTTGACCTCCTTGAGAATCGAACCCGGGGCCTCCAGCACGGTAGCCAGACGTAATAACTACTTCTCTATATCTCCTGAAGCGTTACACACGTGCGTATGTGCAAATTAAGGTATTTAAAAATGTTATCATTTTTCTGTATTTTTTAAAAATATTTGTGCAAATGTAGGATTTCGGACTATTTAGGAACTATTTAAAGTTTAATAAAATCTTGATATTAGTTACTTCCAAATGAAACTAATTCCAGCATAAATAAACAGAAAATTTGAACGTCCTAAAAGGCGTCGTAAAATATAGATATATCATACATACAGAAATTTACTCAGTTCTACATTACATTACATAGCAATTTGATGGTTTGATCACAGTTTAATATCGCGTGTATAAATGAGTCAAGATAATTTTAAATAGTTTTGAAATGACGTGATTGACATTTTAAACGATTTATTCCTAATTAAATTCGTTTTGAAATCATGTAACTGCTGACAAACGGGTTTCCAAAACTCGTTCATCATAGTATGACAAAAGATTACGTATTACGTATGGGCAAGTTTTGTTTAGTTTTATTATTATGTAAATTATTGTTATAAATATTGTAAGGCTGACCACTGACCTATTAAAACTCACATTAGTTTTAATTTATTGAGGCAAAATAAAAATATAAAGACAATAATAAATTATTGGAGTTATGAATAACCAATGTATATCCTTTAAGCCAGAGGTTCCCAAACTTTTTTTGTCTCGTAGACCCCTTGCCATGTTTTTCGATTTTGATTAGACCCCCGCCTTACCTGATATTGATTTTTAGCAAATTCATTAACAGCGAGTGTTTTTGTCTAGATTTTCACTTATAAATTACATGAAATTATAGTAACTTTTGTCCGCCTCCGTAGTGTAATGGTCAGCATGCTCGGCTACCATTCTGGAGGTCCCGGGTTCGATTCCTAAGGGGGGTAAAATAAATATTAGTGATTTTTTCACTGTCATATTTATTCAATATTACCCTGGACTGGTACCTGAAGCGGAGGGCTGATCACCTTTCCTTCATGTGTAAACGATCAAGATAACACTGCGTTTATATGACGCAGTGCCCTATGCACCATTGAGGTGCGGATAAGGGTTTTATTTTATTATTATAGTAACATTAAACATAAAGAGTAAGTCCACTCACGTGTAAGCATAGGCTATAAAACTTAAAAAGTTGAAGTCTGAGTAGGGTCATGAAAAGCGGTGTCGCATAAGCCGTAGCTATATTTCAGTCACTTGGACGTTAGGTAATTAAAAAAAACTTCAAATGTTTATTTGACAGCCGGTATATGTAGTGCTGCTCACATGTAATATTTGAGTTTATAACGGTAGTGAAGTGTAGTTAAAATTGAAAACCATACATGTTAGGTTTTATACATGTATTTATTAAATTCAAATTAAAACATAGACACCTTGCTAGTTGTCATAGACCCCTAGGGGTCGATATAGACCACTTTGGGAATCACTTAAAGTTTAAGCAAAGAATAAACGTCGTCACTACTATAAATTTACACGAGGTAAAATGAGAAATAAAGTGACGTGGGTATTTTTTTTTTCTTAAGAAATGCGTTTCAACAATACGGATCCCTTAATACATAGTATAAAAACACACACACCATCAAGCCGCTTCTCGTACGGGTAATCAGAGAGAAATAGGAATACTTGATTATCCCAAGTTTTCTAGGGTAAAATGACAACCAAATAGTTTTTACCACATAAATTTTATTTGACCAAATTTTATATGTTTTTCAAGTTTTCTTACCTTAATAATTTTTTAAATCATTTTAATTTTACAGTCTTACAAAGCACACTTGAGGGAGTATTTAATAAATACAGCTCGAGAATTTTTTAAATTATAATGAAACATTAATACATTTTAAGACTTCTTTGGAAATTTATTTTATGTAGCAAGGACATTCGTGAAATACGTGTTACATTCTTTTTATTATTTTATATATTTGACGCTTGAAAACATCATTTTTTAAAATTTTATTAAACTTATTAATGTTTTCACCAGCAACTTATTGACAAAATTGCAATCGATTTGATTTTTTATGCTGGAATAAAATTAACTCATAAACAAATAAATTTCATCAATAAAATATATCAAAAACACTCAATTTTGTAATTCATTGTGCCCTCTAAAATCTAAATCGACATTTTCGCAATATTTTCGCATATTTTCATTTCTTATAATTTTCAAATGACCGTTTACCTTTGTATTGCCCTAAATAACTTATCACATTGATATGTGTTGGAACGTGTACCGTCCGTATTAGTAGCGCTAACATGGTATATTACCTTTTTAAATTGCACAATGCATTAATCTTGTGATATTTCTGAATGTTGTTAGTCCGCAGTTCCCAAGTTGCTAACAAGGATGAAGTCAGATCCCCACGTGCGCTTTAGTTGGCAAACGTGGTCTGAAAAGTTACCCCATGATTCATTGCACATTTAGGATTCTCCGGACTTCTCCATCTCAAACGAAATTCAACACACCCACTTACGCCATTTTCCTTTACGTGTGTGAACGGTTTAACTCATCAGGATTGATCCTCAAATTAAACTTTATTAATTCTTCTTCTACTTAACCTCTTACCTATCCAATGGTGCATAGGGCACCGCAAGTTGATGCAACGTATCGCAAGATTCACTCGTATCAATTTTGACAACCCATGGTTCGACTCTCAGTGGTACCCAAAATTTATATAAGCGGTTTTTCATTATAGACTGATACCTGAAGCGAAGATTGATCACATTTTATTCATATGAGTAACGATTTAGATAAAACTGCGTCAGTAAGATGCAGTGCTCTTTGCATCATGGGGTGTGGATAAGGGTAAATAGAAGAAAAATACGCAAAGTATGAAACATTTATGAATATTAAATTATTTCCATAAATTTATTATATGGTGCCAAATAAGTTACTAAATTAGTTCCGAGGAGACTTGATTGTGTATAGTAAAATAACTAGTGTAATGTTTTTTATATACTGGTTTTTATATGTACATTATATTAAATATTTTATATGCTTATTAATTTAATGAATTAGAAGGCTTTTTATAAAAAAAAAAGTGTCTAAAATTTCATTCTATAAAACAGAGCATAATTATTAAAAATATATCATATAATTATTAAAAATAAAAATAATCTTCATTAGAAATACCCCAAAGTCATGATTCCTAGTTGATGTAGCAAAATTTAATTAGCGCTTATTTGAAGTATGTAGGAATATTTCTCACTTAATATACAATGCTTACTAAAGTTGATGTTCTGGATCATAATAACAATTTTTAATTTTATTGTGCATATATTTAAAAAAAAATAGTTTGAAGTCTCCCTTTTTTATATACGAGTAAGTCTTGACCCGTCTTTTAATACATTTAACATTAATGCTTGACAAACATATATTTATAATACAATACTGCACTATCATTATATACAACGCATTATTATAACACCGTGTGTTATAATATCATACCGAGAGGTAGAATTTCGTTGGTAGCTTTATAAATTTCATGTTAATATCGTTGAGCTTTGTTAGCAAAATGTAATCGTGTACGGTAATCGGTTTACTGAGCACACTGTGTGACAACTCTACAGAATGCACTTAAACTAAACAGCTATTATACTACTGAACTTGTATAAAGTTGTCCAGTTTCGTTCTCTTCACCATTTTCCCTCTTCCATTTGAAAATGTTTTTTACTATTTTTAATAGAGAAATACCAAATGATGTATAAATTGTATTTATTTATATTTTTTCATTCGAATGTAAGATTTACATTTGAATTTGATTTTTTTTCCATTTAAATGTAAGATTTACTTCGTAAATGCGTAAATACTACTATTTAAAAAAAATCTATTTTGACATGTATTTCGATGCGTGTCAAACTTTATTTTAGAACATTTATTTTTATTTTTATTTTTATTCCTTACCTTTAAATAACTCTTTTATTTTCAAACCATTTATTTATTTCCATGAAAAACTTATTTAATTTTTAAACGTTAAACTTTTTTAATTTTTTTATTGTACATGCTAATAAATTTAATGCAAAAGTAGGCTTTTTATAAAATAAAAAAGGTTTTATTACATACTATAAAACTGAATGTCATAATTATTTTTAAAGCATTACTAACCTTCATTAGAAATATCTTAAAGCCATGATTCCCAGTTGATATAGCAAAAATTAATTAGCGCACAATTGAAGTATGTAGGAATATTTCTCACTTAAAAAACAATGCGTAGTAAAGTTAATGTTCTCGATCATAATAATAATTTTAAATTTTATTGTGCATAAAATTAACGACTCTACCTACAGTCTATTGTTTTTATGTAAATTTCCATTAAAAAAGTCGTAAAACGTATAAACCATGTTGTAAAATTCTTTATGAAGTTTGAATGCAAACATTTATAAACAATAAAAAGTTTACACGCGAAAAAAAATATTTTGCCAACATAATTAACTATTTTGCGAATGTATTTTTAATGATTTTATAAAACAAATTTTAACTGATTTAAATAAAAATATTTTGACATGAAGCATAGGGAGATTTCACAAAGCATCTATATTGGACACAAATTTATTTATAATTTATTTTTATTTTTGAAAGGAATAACCCGCTCATCTCCTATTCCAGAGACTTATACGTAGGTAGAATAATTAGGATACGGAAGGATCACAAATACCCAGTCTTTTTTTAAAATTATTTTATTAAATCTATGTTTATTTCAATTGGCGTGAAGCGAATCCATTATATCAGTTTTCCAGTGCAGCCTTCTTCCCAACTACGCCATAATGTCTAAAAAGAAATGTTTAATAAATATTGAAACTAATATTTTCAGGCGTTTTATATGTGTGTAAAAATAATCTGGGAAATAATCTTACATACTATAGTACAGTCCAATATATTTCATGAAGGTTTCAGCTAATAAAAAAATATAGATGGAGGAGAATTAGGAATTCTGGGTATTTTCAGGGTTCACCACCTGCCATAGGCTTGTTTAAGTGATCACTTTATACACGTGTTACATTCACCATTCTACAAATGATTGAATACCACAACATTTTATTTGAAGCTATAATTTTTGTTCAATTATACACACTCACACATACTATCTCTTATTAAACTAAATATATTATATATTAATGAAAAAAAACGAAATTTCTTTATTTCCTACATATTTAAGAAGTAATCTCACCCCTTAAACATTTGTCATAAACCAAGGGAATTACATGTTTTCGCTTTGTGCTTTTTTTTCTCATACATTTATAATGGGAAAACAACGCTCGTAACTAACTTATGTCATTAGTATCCAAAACAAAATAAATGAATATTGTAAGGTTTTATGAATAATGCATAGCAGAAGTAGGGTCGTTACGTATAATCAAGGTATCGTATTTACGAACCTAATATAATGCTTCACGTTTCGCGGGTCTGCCAGAGGGAAGGTGGCCACGACTCGGTGTTAAATAAAGTTTAACAATTATTATTTGACATCTCATCAAAGATGAAGAAAATATGGAAGTCTGGGCATTTACGGGGCTGACGACCGTCAAAGGCTGGTTTAAGTGATCACTTTACACTCCTGTAACATTCACCAATTCTACCCATTATTGACAACCACACTACTCAAATTCATTAAAGTTCAATAAATATGAACCAATTTTGAAACATTATTCTTGAATCATTATAACTTCCGCTAGAGACACCTATTGGTGAGATGAAAATAAGTTTTTTATTGAGCAGAAACTTTTATATTAGCATGTGATTTCCGAATCCTGGATTATTATCACATACATGACAAACGCCAGAAAATATCATTTTCATTTTTATTATTTTAGCTTTTAATTTGACCAGTTAATTAAATGATGTTTTACAATATTCAATCCTAGATTACCGGGACATTCGTAAAATTTACGATGTAGATCATTTCTGTGGAGACGCCGAGGCAACAATATAACTAATATAACAATACAACTAGCATTATTGATACATATTTTATATTCGTATATTATATGATATTTTCAAAAAAACATTTTTGAAATATTTTTTGCAAACGTTTTTGGTTAAATGTGAATTTTTCTTATTGTCGTACATTTAACGATACATTATCGTACATTGAAACAAGTCCCGTGGTCTAGGGTTTAAAAAAATCATGTTGTTAAAACATTAATTTTGGATTAATCATAAAAGGATAGTTATCCGGGTATTTTATACATGTCACAAATTAAAGATGAAGTTCATTGGAAAAGAATATGGAAGACTGTTCTGGATACAAGGATTGTGACCTGCCATCAGCTGGCCCATGTAGCCATTCTTTACACTTGTAAAACGTTCATCATTTCATTTAAAGATTAACTAAATAACTAACCATCATGCCAATTCTCCGCAGTCATATATATAATAAACAATAATGAACAAATATTTATATATATATATTTATGTATAAAAATATATATACATAAATATATATATATATATATATATATATATATATATATATATATATATATATGTATATATATATATATATATATATATATATATATATATATATATATATATATATATATATATATATATATACATGTAAATATATATATATATATGTATATATGCATATATATATATATATATATATATATATATATATATATATATATATATATATATATATATATATATATATATATATATATATATATATATATATATATATATATATATATATATATATATATATATATATATATATATATATATATATATATATATATATATATATATATATATATATATATATATATATATATATATATATATATATATATATATATTTATATATATATACACATATATATATAAATATATATATATATATATATATATATATATATATATATATATATATACAGTGGGTGGCCAAATTATTAGGGACACTTGTCCTTTTTTGTAATTTTCAAGTTTAAATGAATTTTATGATCAAATAAATGTGTTCTAATTAAAAAATATTATTTATTTTTGTTGCTGGTATCATAATTATTGTTTTTAAGATGTAGCAATGCTGCAAAATATCAAAGAAGTAAATTTTTTCTCATTTTAGTGTTAATTAGTGAAAAATGGTGTTGGTGTAAGCTCAGTTAATATTTTTTTAAACCATTTTCCTGTATGTTTTTTGAGTCCAAGACTATAAAAAATTAAGTATTGTTTAATAATTTATTAGTTTTGCTAATTTAATAAGTTAATTGCAATTAATTTTTAATTAAAATTCAATTTAGTTTGAATTGAACCTTAATATTCTAAATTTAAGTATGGGCAAGTCTTTAGACAAATCTCCAAGAAAATGTAGGGAAGTATCAACCTAACTACTTCATTCCACATATTCCTAAAGAAAAATAGCAGCACTCACAGGTATTTTGAAGTCAAGAGTCAACCGGATAAAAAGAAAAATTCATAAAAACCCACCTCTAGAAGCAGCCCGCGTCTGAAAAAGTGGCAGAAAAACGATCACCACTCCGCGTGGTCACCGTAAAATCAGGGACATATTTCCAAAATCGTAAAACGTGTGTTGATTGTCCACTACGTTGATAAGCGATGTAGGAATCAACGCCTCCAAAATGACAGTTTGGAGACGGTTAGTCGAAGTAAATCTAATTGGTCGACGTCCAACTAAAAAACTACGCCTGACTGAGGCCATGAAGAAAAAACGACTCTTATGGGCCAGAACACTCCGGAATATGACTGTTTCGGATTTGAATCGAGTATTTATGACTTACATTTGTATAATAAAATAAGAAGATTATAAAAAATACACATATTTGCAATTATGGTAATACTTTATAGGTCTGCTTCTAAGAAGAGTCAACATTTAAAATTTTGGTGGGAAAAACTTAATTCGTCCGACGGGGCCCAGGAGAAAAATTCCACCCGGACTGCCTGGTAAAGAGGGCTAAAAACACCCTGTTAGCATAATGTTGTGGTCCATGATCTCATTTTAGGGTATGGGACGCCTCCATATCATGAAAGGGACCATGAGGCAAGACCAGTACCAGCGAGTACTGAAAAGTCGGCTCCAGCCGAGGCTAAGGAATGGTTCCCTGGTGATGAAGAGTATGTGTTTATGCATGAATTGGTACCGTGTCATAAAGCCAGGAGTGTTACCGCATTCCTGAATGAAAAAAAAGTCTGTTGAGTATGTGTTTTGCCTTGCCCGGGCAATTTGCTGGATATGAACCCCATTGAAAACATTTGGAGGCTAACGAAAAGGGAAATTGCTAAAAAAAGTCATCACCACCAAGCGGTTACTGATAGAAACTCTTATCAGAGTATGGCATGGTAACCCTAATCTTCGGCACAGTATAAAAATCTGCATAGAAAGCATGCCCCGACGTTTGGAAGTTATAATCGCAGCAAAGGGTGTTATTACTAAATATTACGGTTTTTTCTGAAATTTTTGAATAATCGCTTTTTATGATAAAAATTAATTACTTTTATTAAATGTTTGATTACATTGTTTCTAAATTTTAAATAAAGCACCCCAATCAATAAAAAAATAATTAAAAAACCTAATTGTTTGCTCATTAAATTCATTTGAACATGAAAATTACAGGAAATTCGAAGTGTCCCTAATAATTTGGCCACCCACTGTATATATATATATATATATATATATATATATATATAAATATATATATATATATATATATATATATATATATATATATATATATATATATATATATATATATATATATATATATATATATATATATATATATATATATATATATATATATATATATATATATATATATATATATATATATATATATATATATATATATATATATATATATATATTCGTGTTTATTTTATAAATTGATTGTCGACCTGATTGCACGGTAGAGTGGATGGTAATTTTATTTTCATAATAAGCATTCATTACCGTTTTATGCATTACCAGGCTCGAGTGCTGACCGCTTTTCAATTTTCCAACCCAACAGTTTCACTCAATTTACACCCATTAAATTCTAACAATGTTATTTTGATTATGTTATTTAAAAAAAAAAAAACAATATTGACTTTAACAACTTTTTAAAAGAATAATTAACCACCAATTTACAATCTAACACTTATTTATGGAGTGATGGATGGAGTTGTTGAACGTGGATAATAGTAGACTTATTGGATTAAAAATGCGTTCTCTCAGACTAATGTGCAAGTAAACAGTGTATAATAGAACTTTGAGTGGTGACATAAGAAAAATGCAAGGTTAAATTAAGCATAATCTTTAAAATTAAAAAAAGGTTGAGATGACTATTTTTTTTAATTGATTTAAATCATGGTTTTCTTTAAATTAAATGCCAAATTATCACTTTTTTGCCTTAACCGAAACCTTCTTGTGAAAATATAATAGAAATCAAAAATTTAACTAAAATATCAGGATAAATGCTTTTGAACTTGGTTCTTTCTAATCAAAAGTTAAATCGAGTGTATATGTATCAAGCTTTTATAACTCTTTTCTTTTATTTTAAACATCGCTGTTAATGTGGTCAATGTCGTGTAATTTATTCCACAAATATGTTTACATAAAAACTTAGCAATGATTATTCGTGAGTAATGGTTTGGTTGGATGAGGACCAATTTGGAAAAGTATCCTCCTTGATTAATGGTTGCGGTAATATGCAGAAACGGTCGATGGATCGCTGAACGGTTTGCGATCCATCAAAATATTATTATTTATCATTTCCTGTTAGTAAACGGAAACCGGTGAAGCCAAACAGTCATAATGATAAACATTTGTTGTATTTGCTTCGGATATTAGGACACCAAAAATGAAAATCGTTACGAAATTTTGAAAAATGAATCGAGTAAGAAATGATGAAAATTGAGAATTTAATGGGAGAGCTTCTCTGCCTAACAACCACTAATACGTAGTAATAGCATGATTCACAGAGTTGTTTATAAATGGTTTGTCTCACAGAAAAGGGAACTTTTTTACTTACTTATTTTCAGTGGCGTCATCTTTTTCTTTTTCTTGCATCTTATAGATCCGACAACCTGTCTATTTCGCTATCCATCTTTTGTAACGTGGACTGCCAGCTATCATGCCATCTCTTTGGAGATCTAACAGGTGATCTTCTTTTGGCTGGGTTCTTTTGAAGATCATTTTGGGCCAGTCTGTTTTCTTGTATTTTATTGACATGGTCGTTCCAGAATCGGTTTTGCTGTCTTCTCCATCAGACTTTATCCTCCGTACTACACATTTTCCGAATTTTCATGTTCCTTGTTTGGTCTCTTAACATGTTTCCGGTTATGCACCTCAACGTCCTCATTTTTGAAGTTTGGCGCCATCTATTTATTATTAACAAGAAATCCGAAAAGTAGTAGTCTTGTAGTCTTTAAGATAAAGATATCTTTTACAACGTTATGTTAAAACTTCACGATGTTTGCAATATTAGAAGCAAAGAAAAAACGCACAATGTTACAGTGTGTTTTGAATGTTGGTCGAAAAATAAATTCATTGAAAAATTAAACAATCATTCATCAAAATCGACCAATTCTTACAACACATTGTTTAATTCAATTTATACACAATATCTTTGCTTTTAATGTTGCAAACGTCGTACAATTTCGACAAAACTTTGGTAAGAAATCAACCTTTCGACATTGATTTTAATTAATTTAAAAGTTCCGTTTTCTGTAAGAGAACTCTTGTATGTATTTTACTAATAGTTTGTTCAACCCATTTAATAAATATATGATTTTCTCGCTTTAAGTAGATCACGATCGCACGAATAAACATACGAACGTTTATTTTTGCATATAAATATTATTACCAGAATTTTTTTTTGTACATAACGCTAGACACGTTTAATGGATAGTAAATAAATCAGAGGTTAATAGTAAACTACTATTTCTGCATATGTTTTTCCCATCCTAACTTTATTGACTACTTTCAATAAACTTTGTATTTAATGACGTGTAACTGGTTTTTAAACCAAGTCAAAGCTGTTTAGGCATGTAGAATGATTGAGTGAGGAAAAAACGGTAGAATATATTAATGAGGTGATTGTAGTTGGTAATAGAAACAGAAGAAGACCGAGTATGTCAAATACTTAAAATGGTAAGAAATCAGGAGTCTCGAGGAATTATCGGGTGGTATGTATGTATGATGAGATGCATGAATGCGGAAGATGCCAATATTGTTTGCAAAGACAGTTTGGTGTGAAGTTTCATTCTCTCTGCCTATCCTTCCGGTGAAGCAGCGCCATAGTAAGTTAGTTAATTTAATTTTAAAGTACAATCATCAATTAAAATTCTCCATTCTTAATTTAAGAAATATAATTACCAATTGTACGGTTGGAAATTAGAGAATCGATTAGCGTTTAGTTAAATCCCCACGTTTTTCATTACCGTGTTGAATTTGATGAAATCGTTGTGTAACATTTAATTGAAATTAGTTCCAACATATTTTGTGCTCACTAAAGCTCCGGCTTTTACTTCGAGATCTTGTAATTAGATGAAATTAGAGTTTTCTACTTATTCTATAAAATAGCTAGTCGGAAAGTTTCCAAGTTGATAAACCTTAAAGTTAAAACAGGATAATTAAGCCCCCCGACTCTGATGAATATTCGTAATATGCGTAAATCTTTGGGGCGAACTTTGCACCTACAGCGGGCGGTTTGGCCTACATAGGGGTGGATTTTAGGGGAAACGTACGAGCGAGTGCCTACTTTGGATAAGAATGGGATAAATCTCTCGCGACAAGAGCCGGAAACGGGTACCTGCCCTGTTGTTTCGTGTGAATAATCGTTTCCGGCATTTTGCCGCGGGAACTTCGCGATTGTTTTACCCGACTGGAGTTTTTTGCGTCGGATGTGTCGGTACCTTGCCCACAAATCACTAACTTCAATACTGCTTGTCTATTTACATTCAAGGGAATGTTATGCGGGCTTTCGGAACTTATCAATAGGTTTCTTATATACTCTCGGACTCGTTCTGCCTTCGATCACATTCGATATTTCAAATCCATTAGTTCACCTTTTCCTATTAAGGGATGGAAAATCAGAAATCTTTTTATGCCGTAGAAATTGATTTGTTAATTTGATTATTTAATTGCAATACTAGACATTCATATGATGATATGTCACTTTATGGTTATTTATATCTTTTTTTTTATTTTCATTTTACGTGGTAAATAACAATTCATCTTGAAATCTATTGTGACACGTGTTTCGATGCATTCCGTATCATTTTCAAATACTGTAGTGTTTGTAAATGATCTGGTATTCATCGAAACACGTGTCACAGTAGATTTTAAGAAAAAAATGGTATTCACCAAGTAAAACTTAAATTAAACGTGGATAGTTTGTACCACAAAGTGTCTGCCAAATCAATTAATGTATAGGGTTACTTAACCAGCCCATGACAGGTCATAAACCTGTTAAAACTCAGACTACCATGTTTTACTTTATCTATATTTCGATGTCATTTTTGAAAAAAATATTCTTTCAGGCACTGGATTATTTACCTAACGGAAGATATTTCAATATTATACGTGTTTAAAAAAATGAGAATTAGGGTCCATCATTTTTATATTGTATATGCAGTGAACTATATAATTCACAAATTTCTGTCTTAAATCACTGCAAATCTTTCACATTACTTCACGTAAAAGGAATCCATCGAGAAAGTATTTAAAAAAAAATATTAAAAAATGCAATAGGGATCTTCAATAATGCACAGAGCGATGAAGGTTACACGAGTGTGTGATACCTTCACTGCTTCCAAGGTGGGGGCGCTTTTATAAGCCCGCTATCGGAACGTGCATATATACGAGTGCATATATATTAATTGCCACAGATATTTTGTATTTACAGATTTAAAAAAATGGTAATCGATAAAAATGCAAAAGCACAAGTATATAGATATCAACCAATTTAATGATTCTTAATAAGTCAAATGAATAAAAATATGGTAGGTATTATTAAAATTGCAAAATTTGGATAAATGAAAACGAATTTAAATGATTTTTGAAATTATTCTCGTACAAGTAAATAACTATATTTAAAGTTCTTAAAAAATCAACAATAAAATAAATTTAAAAGAAGATAATATCACTTTACAATTTTGTTTTCACTTCACTAAAGTGTGATCACTTAAGCCAGCCAAATAACAAACCCTTTTGATGCTCAGACTTTCATCTTCATTTATAAAAAAAGTCTCAATTAGAGACTTTTTTAATTAGAAAAATAAATTTGAATTGTAATCTACAATGCGGTTAGTACTTTTTCATCGTGACACGTATCTCGATGCATTCTGCATCATTTTCAAACAAGAAAAAAATAGTAAAAACTACTCTTTCTTGGATTTTGAAAAATAGTGGTATTCACCAAGTAAAACTAAATTGAACATGGATAGGTTTTACCACAAAGTGACTGTTCAATCAATTAATGAAACGGTTATCATTTTTGAATGTTTGTATTAATTTTATATTGCATAATAATTAAAAATACTGAAACAGTAACATTTCATAATTAAAATTTAACTTTGTTTTAATATCAATAAAAATATTTTATTGTAACTTAATTATAATGTCCACCGGTTTCGAAGCTAACCGTTTTTTTTATCAAGACTGATTAATACTATTCATCAGTTTTGATAAAGAAGCGGTTAGCTTCGAAACCGTTTGACATTATAATTAAGTTATAATAAAATATTTTCGGTGATTTTAAAACAAAGTTACCTTTAAATTGTAAAATTGAAAATCACAAAGCTAGTGCTTCAATTATAAATTATATTATACTAACATTTTAGTTTTTTTGGCTCGCTTGAAGTAATCGAATAAAAATAAATAAAAGTCAGATTAATTCCGAATGTTCTAGCTTTTATCCCTGATCAAAATCCGACTTGTTTAAGACTTTAAAGAAACATAAAACGCGAAATAAAAGCGAACGGCTTTTATTTCAAACGTAATGCCATTAGGATTACGTTTCTTTGTTTTCGCCAAAGGGTTTCCCCTTTTCTCCGGCAGAGGTTTCGGCGGGGCGATTGTTCCAGCCGGGGTTGATCTCGACTTCTTTTGTGTAAAGCCTTCGAATAAATATTCGGGCCAGACGCGGCGGAGGGGAGGCACTTTTTAATGAAACGCTTTCTCAAGATGAATGCCCTGGACGACGAACTCGTTAGCGAAGATGATTTATACATTTGTGGGGGTGAAACCGGGCGCTGTTACATAAGGCTTTGCAAAAGAAAACAGAAAAGATTTTATCATCGTGATTTGCAAGCTAATATACTTATTATTTGGACTCATTTTGAGTGTGTCCAAATAATAAGCTTAAATAATAAAAATGAAAATGGTATTTTCTGGCGTTTCTCATGTGCGTGATTATAATCCAGGATTCGGACCTCACATACTAATAAAAGAATTTCTGCTTAGTAAAAAGCTTTTTTACATCTCACCAATAGATGTCTCTAGTGAAGTTCTAGTGATTCAAGAACAAGGTTTCTAAATTGGTTCATATATATAGAACTTCCATGAATTTGAGTAGTGTGGTTGTCAATAATGGGTAGAATTGGTGAATGTTACACGTGTGTAAAGTGATCACTTAAATCAGCCTATGACGGTCGTCAGCCCCATAACTGCTCAGACATCCATATTTTGCTTCATCTTTGATGAGATGTCAAAAAATAATACTAAAATTTTTCACAAGAATGATTTAATTAAAGATGTCTGAAAATCATAAGAAACAGCTCCCTTGCATCTTCCCAAGTCAGGTCCGCGTCCCAAAGTTCTGACGACAACTGCCGACGAATTATCAGCAGTGGTCGACCTGGGCGGCGCGAACCTGATGCCGAGAATGAAGATGGAAGAAGAAATCTAAAAACCAATCTCTCAATTATGCTATAAGGTGAATAGTAAAAATATAATTTAAATTAATATTATTTATTTCATCAGACACTGGGTTATTCACCCTACGGATAAGATGTCAATCATAACCTAAAAATGTGGTGCTGAAAAAAATTATACGAAGGGCATGTATGACTAGATGTGTGGACACGAAGGAAGCTAAGAGTTTATATGAGGACAGAAAAGTATGGCGTTCTATCCTCTCTGCCTATCCCTGCAAGGAAACGGCGTCATAGTACCAGTAGTAGTAGTTGTAAGATAATTGAATCATTAAGTGCTATATTTGTTTTGGAAGTTTCTACTCCAAATTATTATTGATATATCTTAACTCTAATTTGAAATTGTAATAACTTATCTACGATAATTGAATCATAAAATGATCAATCTGTGTGTGAACTTTCTACCTTAATTACGAGTTTATGTTTGATAACCATTTTTGGCGGTAATATTTCACATTTCGTAAAATCAATTACAACAAATGTGTATGTAGAGTGAGCGGTAATTGTTTCTGGTTGCTTTTATACAAATTTAGCGTGTTAATGAGTCGGTTGTCAGTATATCATTCCTCCAGGGTATAAACGAATAATAAATGAACACCCTTAATGTTGGTTTATATGTGCTCCCGCACGATATGTGTACTAATTACTTTGGAGAAACTCTCATCCCCAATTATTGCGTGTAGCTACCCCAATTATCTTCCAATTAACATGATCAGTATTCTCAATTATCGCGGGAGCTGGTACTGTAAATCCTCGATATAACGGATCTCTATTTAACGAACTTCGGATACAACGTACCAAAAATCTGACCTAATTATTGACTATTCATCAGAAAACGAACTTAAAGCATAATAAATCGCCTTTTTTTTAAAGAAAGTTAATATTAAAAAAAAAAACAGTTGATCGTAGACTGCACCTAGCCGGAGCAATAACAACACTGCCAAAAATGAAGTATCAGTAGTAGGATCACATCTCAACGATGTAATAATATATATTGACTATAAGTCAGATAACGAACTTCAATTTTACTATATGCATTTTTCTAATTTAAGAGAATTGATTAAAAAAAACAGCAAAATTCAGAAGTGCAAGCAAAACCTGATTCCTTGAATGTTTTTCGTAGATACTTTGACACATTTTATATACATTATAAAATTAAACAACTTTGTTTTTAACTACGTTTTTATTGGTACATTTTTTTTTCTCTAATACATGTTTAACCCTGATGATGATAAGGTTCTTGTCGAAACCGGTTGTAAGAAAAATGTACGAATATATATTTTTTTAAATTTTTTAAAATCTGATTCCTTTCATGATCTTCAAAGCAGGATTACCAAAAGCAAGCGCGTGAATATCAGACAGCAACGTCACTTTACAACGAGTATCCGAAGAAAATAAATATAATTTTCTTTATGTTTAGCATTGCTTATATATATCTTCTACAGCGTTCATATAAAAAAAAGATTTATTGTAAACCAATTTTTAAACAACGGACTTTCGGCTTTTACGAACACCCCCTCCCCCCAATCAGTTATATCGAGGTTTTACTGTATTAACATTCTGTGTACGCGAGAAGCCGACGGTATTGCTAGTGTTCAGATATTTACATTTTTATTGCTAACAAGAAAATAGTGTATACTTACTTTCTTCGGTATTCATTATCTGGTCTGAAACTAAAAAAAAAACTAAATAAAAGGCACATGCTTGAGAAGGCACTTCCAGTTTTTATTGGTACTAGATATAAGTAGCAGAAAAATACTACAATTATGGATTCTGGATAAAGGATAAATCCATTTTCCCAGCGCTTTACGCCGAAAAATATTGTAAAATATTCTCTTCGTTGGGGATATTAATTCGCAATATTAAATCCACGAACTTTCACATGATATAAAATATTTTATGCTTCAAAAACGACTTGTGAAAATATACCGATATAAACGTTTTTAAAATCGAATAATAAAAACCTTCTTTTTTACGGGCTGGAAGTACAATTGTACATGGTCGATAGCCATGATATACAAACAAACAATTTTTTTAATGTGTCAATCTTTTTAGTTTTGAAATGCTTTGTTTGAATCCATAAACTGCTGATCAAAATCTATTTGATATCTCAACAAAGTTAGGGAAGAGGTTCCTTAATTGACTAAGGTCAATTGAAGGCTAAACCTGATGATGGAATAGTTTTTTCGAAACCAGCAGTTAGAAAGTAGTGCTTTTAAGTGGTATTACACAAAGTGAACGATGAACAATAATGAGAGTATTATTTTACTATACCACAAAGTTAACAATGATTTTAATACAAAAAAATATATAAAATTTAATTTACGAAATACTAAACGATTTGTCGGCTTACGTAGTGTAATGGTCATCACGCTCGGCTACCGTATCGGAGGTCCCGGGTTTTATTCCCAAGGAGGGGGGTTAAATAAATAACAGTGATATTTTTACTCTAATGTTTATTCAATATTACCCCGGACTGCGACCTTTAACGGAATGGCTGATCACCTTTCCTTTATGTGTTAACGATCAAGATAATATTACGTTTATATGGTGTAGTGGCCTATGCATCATCGGGTGTAGATAAAGGTTTGAAGATGAAAAAATAATGAACGATACCCTACGAATGTACATTCATTTGAAAAAGCCATAACACGGCGGAACAATTGTCACAAAATTTATTTTTATTTGTTTTTTTAACAATTAAAACAACTACGTAGACTCAAAAAATCAGTGTTTTATTAAAAATTTAATATATGTTTAAATTAAAATGGAGTTCTACAAATTAAACGCCAAATCTAACAAACATATTTATAATCTAACATATATTCCAAAACATATATTGACCCCGTATTTCACCCAAATTACCTTCAAGATTGTCTCCAAATATGCAGCCCTCGTCAAAAAATAATGCACGTACAGCTGCATTTAAGCGTAGTCTCTTTTTCGTCTTCCTTTTTCTCATATTTTCAGAAAGAGCGTCGAAACGGGTGGTCTGAATCACCCCGTATAACTCACGAATCGCCGTCGCTTTCTCTGCACATCCGTCCGCAGTCTGCCCCTACAGACGTGCGAATCTTGAAGGGTTGCTCAGTCTCGCACATACATAGGGGTCGAGAGGGCTCTCACCCTCGGCACTTGAGACTACCCTTTCGCTACTAGTGCCTTAATGATCCGGAATGCACGCACTATTCCAATTAGATACTTAATTTACGAGAATTATCTTTTACTGCAAATATTTAGATGTAAGATTAAAATCTAATCTGACAGGTTTATTGGATTAATTTCATTATAGTTTTCATGAAACAATTATATTTTTTTCAATCATAGATGGCAACACTGAATTTATAGTATTATAACTAACTAACTAAATATCACGCAACTTTTCTGCAGGAGTAGGCAGAGAAAATAGAACGCCACACCAATCTGTCTTTGAAACCAGTTTTCATCTCTTGAAGATCCATGCATCTCTTCATAATTTACCTGCCGAAAATTTCGATTCCTGACCTTACTGAACCTCCTGACTGACCTGACCTGAATGTCTTTTTATATTTTTCGAGAAACAAAGATACATTAAAAACTGTTTACTTTAATAGAAAAAGATGTTATCATTTTTTTGCGTTGATTTATACATATATCGCTCACTCCTTTCAACAACGTCATAAATCAAAAGATTTGATTTTTCAGGAGATCGTTTTTAAAGCTTAAGAAATACAATGAAATGTATTAAAAATAAATATCAAGCCACTTATTGAACTTTTTACTGTGCAACAGATCTTTAAAGGTAAAACCTGAATGTTTTTTCTCTATTTGAAAAATATTTAAAAACAATACATTTTCTTCAAAATGCAAGAACAACACTTTTTGCCCTGTAGCGGGTAAATACTTAGTTAAAAATATGCCGCTTTTGCTGGGATATGGTACATTGAGCATTCTGAAAACATGCACAACTGAAAATTGTCGATTTTTCTATTTATGACGTTCTTGAAAGGAGTGGGCGATATGACAGATGTATGAAACTGTGTAAAATAGTATCTCTGAATCAAATTATCGTAAATTTAAAATTGGCGCCTCAAAAATTTTCAAACCATTTTGCTTCTCACTTTTGGACTTTTGGTTCAAGAGGTTGCCCACCCCTGACTTACAATTTTTGAATAGATGTCTTTACCACAATACAGTTTCCACTATGCAACACCTTTAGTACGTAGACCAGAGGTTCCCAACCCCGTGAGCGATTCGTATGTGCCCGCCACTATTGGACAGAGACAGACTTTTTTCGTAAACATGAATTAAAAATATGAATTATTTATTATTTATCTGTTAGTTTCAATTTTTGAAGTGCCCAGGTTTATGAAATAGATCGAATGTTTGCGATATTGTATGTATGAGTTCCTTTGCTGACAGTACTTAAAAATAAGTCGATTAAAAATATGTGGCGCCCGCCACCCTACTGATATTTTAGGAAGTACTCTAGAGTACAAAAAGGCTGGGAACCCCTGATGAAGACGATATTGAATTATAATAGTAACTACTATTCGATGGTATCTTGCCCAGTATACCTAACACACTGTATGACATTGTCCGGCACAATCAAATGTATTAATTGTATTCCATTATTCCGTAGCTAATTAGCCGATTGGGATAACAATTTACACGCGTGATTGGTACACGATGCCCACAAAAGCTAATGATCATATTGATTATTGGGTAAAAAATATAGCTACTTCTTTAAAAATCTGATTAGCTATGAAATACTAAGTAATGTATATTTTATTTCAAGTCATAATGGGATACAACAAAATATATATTCTGAAGATGATCCCGTAAAGTGTCGGGTTGTGGTCCCGTGGTTAGTGTCGCGGACTTTTAAGTCAGAGTTTCTCGGCTCGAACCCACTCTACCACAATTTTATACCTATTTCTAATAATGAGCCGCTCAGGCTCGAAGAAATAGTATGGAATTGAAATATTTGTTTAAATAATAAAAACACAGATATTTCTCTTTTTAAAAGAAAAAAAGTCAAACCAGTCTTACTTAGTAAGTACATATAAGATAATAATATTATAAAGAAAAAGTTCCAGCACTACTCGTAACACAATATACTAACATAAGTTACACGTATGGTGAATGTTGCACGTGTGTAAAGTGGTCACTTAACCAGCCTAGGACAGGTCACAAACCCTCTAAATACCCAGACTTTCATATTATTCTTTATCTGTATTGAGATGTCAAAATGTAAAAATAATTCCTAAGTGGAGGAAACCCAGATTTGTGAACAAGTATTTGGATATACTCAAAACGTTGTGAATATACATATTTTTTGGCCTCAAATTCGTTTGAGTAATCTCATTTCGACTGGATTTTGCAACAAGTATTATCGATATGGAAAAAATAGAAGCACTTTTAAGTTTTTCATGGGTTACAATCATTGTGATTATTGGTTTGCTTCTTTCATTGTCAGTCTCCCCCCGTCTCTATCCTCCGCTCGTCTCTTCAATTTGGCGTATACAACTTCTTAGTAAAACAAAGATAAATTTGACGATTTTAAGGACTAATCGATATTTGCGAATTGTGCAAAGTACGAACATTGTTGTAGATACACGGTTATCGAATTATATTATAAGAAATTAATAATCGTGTTAGCAATGTTAGAATCTGTTTGAAAGCTATTTGACTGGTATGAACACGCCTTTGAATTGAATAACTGATCAAATGATTACGTTATTAATTGTTGAGTGTCATGAATATCATTATTACTGTATGTCTGTTTATCTTGTTGTTGTAACGTGCGTCGACGTATTGTGACATGTGACACTAAGTAGTCGGGGTTGAACTATGGGAACAGTTGTGCCAACTGCGTAAGTTGCTAATGTATTTCGGTCACCAAGGGTGAACATGTCGACACCTTCGTAATGGCCATAAATTACCATTTTATGATGTTCTTCTTTTCATCGTCTCGATTTCCATGACTGAGGATAATGTACCTTCTGTTGTTGCGTCCGCAACTTTACGACTTTTGCATGCTGGTGTAGTCATTGTCCTGACGAAGTGACACATACGTGAAACCCGTAGAATTAAATCTCGGTGAGTGGTTATATTCTAACATAACAAATTGTTTTGTTGAAAAAGGTATAAAAGTAAAAATGACTAACCACAAAGTAAAGCCAAATACGAAAATATTAAATATTATCATAGAATCGGATATTCTGTTTGTTATTGATTTTTTCATCTGATTTTAACAATTTATTTTTACCTACATACATTACTTCAGATCCAAATGTAGTTTTTAAGTATTTTCTACAAAATAGTAAAAATCTAATATTTAATAAGTCTCCTTTTCATTTCCTGAATTCACACTTATGTATTTCCATTATCATGAAAAAAATAATGCAAATATGCCAACAGATCTTTGATGGACACTGAAAAGGGATGTTCCTGAAGAAAAATATGTTAGAACCTCGTTAAAAACTACATTTTGATTTATATTAATGTATTTAAGTACATGTATTTTTAATCAAATAAATGACTTAAAAAAATTAACTTTATAATTTTATGTTACAAATATAAAATCAAAGTATCATCTAATAATAAACAGCAATTGTAACGAATTTACCAGACCAAGTCAAGTTTTGTCGTTCTATGCTTTCTGTAAAATTAACAGCAACTTACAAAATTACTGTCAACCAGTGTAATTGATACTTAATATACTATTCACTTCGATTCCCATATTGAATATGTATGTGTATGTAATATCATTCATATATTTGTAGGACCACGGACAGATTAAACAACCATAGAGACATTATACATCCCCAATTTGTACCCTTTGAGATGTTAATCCCCCATTAACTCCAACACAAGCAGTGCTTTGCTCATATAGAGATGCGACTTCTCGCATTAGTTTCTAGTTGACTTATATAGTTAAATACAGTTTCGTGTATGGTACTATGTTAACTTTGATTAACCTATGTGTTTTTTATAAATAGTCGGGGTGTAAACACAAGGTAGAGCCGTGCATTTTGGCACAGAAACTAATATATACAAATCAAAACCTGTTTTCTATGGATGGAAAAATTGATAAAGGTAAATAAAGGAGTGTGAATGCGGGAAATATAGTGAATGGTACACTGAAATCAGTTAGAGCAAATAATAGCCTATTAGAGAAAGATAATCTGACAGTACACAACGGAGTTCTGATATTAACCCTAATGTATGAAAGTGAAGCATGAACTTGGCAAAAAAATTATAAAAATAGACTGAATGCAGCCGAAATGCGATCTCTCAGACAAATATGCGGTAAAACCATGTATGATCAATGTTCTGGCTGAGGTAAGCGTAATCGATAATAATTAAAAAAAGATGTGTTGACATGGTTTGGACATGTGCAACGAATGAGTGAGGGAAGACAATTTGATAAATTCATAAGGCGAATGCAGTAAGAAATAGGATGAAAAAAAGATCGAGAAAAAATTGGCATTATCAAGTATTTTAAATTATTGAAAGTAGTTAGGTCAGGAGTCGAAATAATCGGTAGTTATGTATGAGAAAACGCATAAATGTTAAACGAAAATTGTTTCCAAAGACAGAGTGATGTAGAGGTTTTTTTTCTCTCCATTCACCCGTGCGTGGAAGCGGTAGTTGAAACAAACTGGTATATTCTAACTTAGTATTTTTTGCGAATCATAAAAGCAAAAAGAATTATATTTTTAATGATTACAAAGTTCAGGCCATGTTTTAGATAAAATGTGTATAGCATGTCCGATAACTAATCCATGCCCTAACCGGAACATAACACGTACGCCTTGGGTAGCTTAATTTATTTGTTCGGTTTGAACTTTTAGATATCTAAGCATTTAAGAGAAACTAAGCGTATATACATTATACAACGTATAAAGTAAGTTATAGGAGGTCCGTAGTTATTTGGTAAACTTTACGGGTGATAACTTTAACTGGTCCCACAAGGGTTAATATTAATATGTGGATGTTCATCAAAAAGTTTATAATTAATTTACACGTTTTGAATAATAAATCTTGTACCCTTAAATTAAAGTTTCGATTTTAAACTATTTATAACAAAAATAATTAAATATCCATGAATTAACATGTATGGTATTCTTTATCCCCGTCTTATTTCTTATTACTGTGACCCTTGTGGAAACAATGAATCTTCTCCTGTTATCCCTTGACTGCGCTGCACGTAGCGCTCCAACCACCGAGTTGCCTGCTGCTGCCTTAACTTGCTCGGTCCATCGTGTGCGGATCTTACTCTCCCTCTCTTCCTCTCCAGATTACCGATCACAACCAGTCCTTCCAGGCTATCCTAATTGCCACACGCAACGGGTCCAAAGAATTGAAGAATCCGTCGTGTACAGACATTGGCCAGAGTCAAGCCATCCAAGTGTAGTTCCTGGCGAATAGCTGTCCATGGAATTCGGAGCGTTTGCCTTCATCACCATGTTTGATGTATGTATATGTATTGAATATATGTGGTAAAAAAAATTAAAATATCTAAATATTACAATGTACCTTTGGAAAATATGTGACGAATATATGTTTAAGTGTATATGTTAAATATAAGTAGTCTTTCAAGCTTTTCATTACTTACGTTAACTTATCACTATTATAATACAAATTGATATATTTCGTAAAATTGAGGAAAAAAACTTTAATTTTTAAATATAATAAAATATAACCAATCAGAGGTGAGCAGAGATAGAACACCACACCAATCTGTCTTTGAAAACAATCTTCACCTCTTCCACATTCATGCATCTCCTCATATATACCCGCCGATTATTCCAGCCTTTGACCTGATCGCTTACGAATAAATATTAATTTATATTTTAAAAATACACATTGTAAAATGTCCTTACGGCATGGGAAATCATTGTGAGGGCACATTATTGCAATTTGTAATTTTGTGTATGATAAAATAAATAAATTGATATATCATTAATACCCGTCTTTATCGTCGAGTTTGTATTTAATAAAAATCTGTCTCTCCTGACGTCATACATATATAATAATTTGGATATTCCTAGAACGTGCTCTGTGTCGCGGTGTTAAGTGTCGGGGATGACGTGTCGCCGTATGTCTGACGCTGTGTAATCAAGTCACCTCTATATCTGGCAAGGGCGGATTGTGGCTTACTTGATCTGAATAAGCAATTTACTCCCCGGATTATTACATTAAACTGAGTGTACAACCTTATTGGCGCCTGATCTAATTATAACATATCATTAAGCTACCTATTTCATATCATCTTCTAAAATGTGTCGTCAAATCCGTTACCGTCAAAGTACTCATACCAAAGCCAGTTCCGTAGTATTTTCTTAGCCTTGAATACACATTATATGGCACACAAAATAAGATGTTTATCTTGTGTACTATAAAACAACATTAAAACAATTTTCTTATTTTGAAAATTAAACACTTTTATAATACAACTTACAACATTTTGAGTGTGTCCAAATACTTGTTCACAAAATCTTGATTATCTCCAATTACAGGAGTTATTTTCATATTATTTATATATTACCAATATAAGAGTTTCTGCTTAATAAAAAGCTTCTTTACATCTCACCAATAGATGTCTAGTGAAGTTCTAGTGATTCAAGAACAAGGTTTCTAAATTGTTTCATATATATAGAACTTCCAAGAATTTGAGTAGTGTGGTTGTCAATAATGGGTAGAATTGGTGAATGTTAAACGTGTGTAAAGTGATCACTTAAACCAGCCTATGACGGTCGTCAGCCCCGTAAATGCCCAGACTTCCATATTCTTCTTCATCTTTGATGAGATGTTAAAAAATAATATAAAACAACTTAATGAGTTTTATTTCATTACATGCGACTGCTTTCGAAAACTACAATTGTTTTATCGATAATTTGATCGATCGTTTAATTTTTAAAATAACAACATGTCATTCCACAAAATAATTGACGAATAAAATATATTAATTTTTTTCACGGAAATTTATTTCTTTATGAATTTAAAATTGAAAGAATTTGAAAACAGACTAACGTTTTATGTTATGGAATAATGAATTCTTAATTATTATACATCTATTATTAATATCTTTAATATTTAAAGCACTTACTTTGTGGTAAGTCATTTTTAATTTTATCCTTTTGTTAAAAAAATCTGTTAATAATGTTGGTACTCGTATAATATAAAATCACTCATCGAGATGTTCTCTCTCCAAGTACTGGTAGTGATATTTTTAAACCCAAATAAAATGCCTTGTACTAAAATCATTTAATAAGTTAAATACACTAACTAACCACAATGCCGCTTTTCCGTGGGGATAGGCAGATAGTATATAACGACACACCAATCGTCTTTGAAAACAATTTTCGTCTCTTCCACATTAATGCATCTACTACATGCACATCTCATACATATCCGACTGTTAATCCAACTCCTGACCTGACCACTTTAAGGTATTTGAAATATTTGATCATGCCATGTTTTACTCGGTCTTCCCTGCTGCTATTTCCAACTGCATTCGCTACTTTCACTGTTCTTTCCTCACTCATTCGCTTCACATATTCCCTAATTTTACCGATAATGCTTGTCTCAGCTTTGCATTCTTACTTTATATCTATCATACATCGTTTTGCCATATCTATAACGTGTAATTTTTGAGTGTGACAAAGTTAATGCTGACACTATTTATCATAATACTTACCAATGTTTTTTCTCTTTTTGCAGGTAAGAATACGTTTTGGCCATCTTTAATGTCACATTATTACAGGTAAGTTGTAAAATGGATGTTCAAAATTGAATGACCAATTTTTAAATATTACGTACGCTAAAGAGTGAAAAAACGAAAGTATTGCCTATAATATTATATAAATTTCGGTAATAGAACATTCCGTAATATTTTCCACTCACGATCTTCAAAATACTTAAAACGGATTGGTGTAAGAATCCGCTACACAATTCGTAACATTTTATGTCGTCGCTTGTAAAAACGCGTATAAAAAATATCGTTTTCAATCAAACGTTCCCGCCGTGGGTTCTTCGTCACGAGCGGCCCTGAAAAGGTTCTTTTTGTATAATTTTTTATCGAATTTCTAGGGTCAGCGTTTTTCACATCACGTTCTCTTTTCATCCGAAATTCCATTATTCCGTTTAATTTATTACGCAAACAGTTCCGAGAACCTCCGTCAAGTGTTTCTCCGGGAAGGGAGCGAGGTTTCTGAGGAGAAGGCTTCTCAGGAAACGTAACGCCGCCGTGACTGGTTTCGTTGATCGTTTGCTTTGTACCCGACGCCGTTGATCCGTTACAATTAACGCCGTTAGAACGAGACCCCGCGGAGACGGTGAGAGCCTCCCTAAAAGCTTTTCTTCATTCTTCCCTCAAATAGAAAATGCACTGATTTTCTTTAGTAACTTGTTTTTCTATTCGGAAACCTAAAATTTTCCTTTTGTTAAGGAAAACTTGTAACGGAATAAAAATATCAGTATTAACAAGGATTAATATAATAAATTTTAAAATCAAACATCGGTTTTTTGAGTCTACTTAGTCTTATTTTATTATTAATAAAGAACTAATTTGAAGTCTAAAAAAAACTTTTTATGACAGTTGTTTCGCCTAGTTATTGCATTTTTTCAAAAGAATGTGAAGATTTAATGGACTAACGGTCCAATTGAATTCAATTTATTAAATACATTATTAATTGTATATACAAACATGACAAACTTACATTTAAGTCGTATATTTTAATAACACAAATTTTTAAAGAAAATAAAAGACGATAATTATAATAAAGGCAATAAAGTACAAGAAAATCTACACCTAGTAAATGAATTAACAATTTGACAACATCAACTCTTTATAAATTTAAAAGGGATCCTTACTAATTCAATAAAATTTTAAAAATATATTATTACCATAAACATGAGAAACTTGCATTTAAGACGTACATATTAGTAACACAAATTTGCAAAGACAACAAATTGCAAATAAATAAATTGTTTAAGTTGTAGAAGAATTCCGCTTCGGAATATCCCCTCATATACATGGAACAGATCAATATCCGTCGTGATACTGTTCGGCATAGCGGTAGCTCTTCCTACAGTCATAACCATCGGCTGGTTGGTCCTGTATTTCCCAACAATATATAAAAATGCGTAATCAAATACACATTCCTACAAACATTTGAAGCCAAGCATATCCTGGAGGAACTCGGCTGGGAAGATTAATTAAAACGGTTTTATATCGTATTTTAAATTTCTTTTGTAAGTACACCTTAAATCCTCGCAGACTTTGTCCTTTTGCACCCAATTTGTTCTATATCTTTCGAAAGATTATAAATTACGTCTCTTTTAATGAATCCTTTGGAGATACAATAATTTCAAAGTAACTAACGAATTGTTTACTTGACTAATTAGCCCAAATTGGCTGAACAAACAAGGACAAGTACGTTACGTATTGTTTAAATTAAGTTTTGTGATAGGACAAGTAAGTATTATTATAAAATTACAAGTAAATACGTAGCCAAGCCACGGATACACAAGCCCAATACTAGCGGGCCACTGTTGTCTCTCCCTCCCTAGGTTTGGTGTCGAGTAACAAAATGAAGTCGAAAAGTTTTCTCATCAGCAATCCTATAAAGAAAGATATCCTTCGAGGAAAGTTAAATAAAAGAACGCGGTGGAAATACGTGGCTATAGACAGCAGGATGAGTATCATTTTAATTAGTTTATTCTCCTTGTATCTGGTTCACATGCGATCACAAAATAACAAACACAATAACAATTATTCCTAGTTTTGTGATTGTGTGTGATTAATTTATTTGTTGACTTGGAGTTTATTTTGTACAACTCCATATTTATGATTTGTTCTGATTTGAGTTTATTCAAATGTTTATTACATATCATATTTTGTCCGCCTCCGTAGCGTAGTGGTCAGCATGCTCGGCTACCGTACTGGAGGTCCCGGGTTTGATTCCCAGGGGGGGTCAAATAAATATAAGTGATTTTTTCACTTTTATATTTATTCAATATAACCTTGGACTGGTACCGGAAGCGGAGGGCTGATCACCTTTCATTCATGTGTTAACGATCAAGATAAAACTGCGTTTATATGATGCAGTGCCCTATGCACCATTGGGGTGCGGATAAGGGTTTGAATTTATTACATATGCTTGAAAATGTCCTTTCACAACTAAACAATTGTAACGGAATTTTTGCTCTTATGTTTTGTTTTTATAAAACAAATATTTTAGGGGACACAAATCAGTGTTTGATTTAAATATTTAAAGTGTGTGATTCACATAAAAAAAAATATTATACGAACTAAAATAAATTGAACTTTTGTAAACTGCTCATAAATTATTCAGAATACCCCTGTAAAAGAAAACAAATTTATAGAGTAGTCGAATATTTAGGATCAGCATCGATAATAACCAAATACCGATTGTTATAATCTCGATTTGCTTTGCCTCGACGATCGGTGTTGGGACCGATATTACAAGTATTTGTCGAATGATTCGATATTCGATATATACATATATCGCTTATTTCTTTCAACAACGTTCTAAATCAAAAATCGTCAATTATCAGTTGTGCATGTTTTCGAAATGCCCAGAAAATGTTCTATTTACCAGCAAATTTTTAACTTGATATTTCCCCGCTACAGGACAAAAAGTTTTGTTTTTGCATTTTGAAGAAAAGGTATTTTTTATTTTTAAATACTAAATATTTTTGAAATGGAGAAAAAACATTCAGGTTTCACCTAAAAAGATCTGTTGAACAGGTAAAAGTTCAATAAGTGGCTTGATATTTTTAATACATTTAATTATATTTTTAGACTTTAAAAACAATCTCCTGAAAAATCAAGTTTTTTGATATATGACGTTGTTGAAAGGAGTGAGCGATATGTGTTCTACATAAAACTGACCCTTATCCAAACTCAAACCCTTATGGTGCATAGGGCACAGCAACAATTTTACGTTTATTAAATGAAAGCAAGGTGGTCATTCTTGTGCCTTAGGTAATAAATATGTATATAAAAAAATTATTAAAAATAAATCTGTTCATATAAACCTATGTAAAGATAGCAATGCATGGTTTTTGTTTCGAAATTTGTATGTTATTTTTGTAGCTCTTATACTGTATAATGATTATGCTGTTTTCTACCATTTGAGTTGGCGTTAGAGCAAAGGTTAGTTGTTCAGTCCCATTACACCTAAATGCTACTGTTCTATTTCGGGCAAGACTTGCATTGTATGTGAAGCCATAATATTTAATCTGTTGAAGATTAACCTGAGCTTTTACGAATGAAATACTTTACCCCGGCCACATAAAGCATTATCGCGTCATTAAAGAAAATTAATATTTTATGTTTTATGAATAGTAAAACGTATATCCCATTTTATCGAATAAATGTTTTTACCCCTGAAAGATTTCCATGGCCCGAAATCATATGAAATTATGTTTAAAATGTTCACTTAATTTCTGATATATTTATTTATTCTGAACCTTGAGGTGAAGTGAGCAGACCTCAAGGTTTATGTAGATCAGGGGTAGTCAAACTTTTGATCACTACGAGTGAACAATTTTTTTAATTGTTGGCGTCGTTCTTCCAACATCGTTTATGTCAAGTTACCATAAAAAGAAGAAGATAAAATAACTTTGAAATAAGTATGAATTAAAAAAAACCGATTCAACTATATGAGGCTAATGTAATGTAGTTGAAATTAGGAGCAGATAAAGACCGAGGAAAACTTGCCAAGCTCAAGTATTTCAAATACTTGAAAGTGGTCTGGACAGGAGTCAAGAGTATTCAACGGGTATGTATGAGGAGATGCATGTATGGTATGTGTAAGAGGTGTAAATTATTTGCAAAGACAGATAAGTGTGACGTTCTATTCTCTCTGCCTACCCCTTCAGAAAAGTGGTATGATGGTTGGTTAGTTAGATATTTGCCCCGACCAAAAAGTCCCGCACATTATATACATGTATAAAAATGAGACAAAAATATTTTCCTTTTTTTGTTGCTTTTATTTTAAATTTATACTTACGTATTTGTAGAAGAGACTTATTAAATGAGATGAATTGGGAAAAATAAATCAAGATAACTTTGGACTGTAGTACAAACCAACAACCAAAGACCCAAGAATCTTTTAATCCATTCAAATGATAATGCTATATAATTGTCAGTCATTACCAAGTGTAGTTTCATTATAACGGGTACCTGCTATAAGCAGTTTTCAATTTATGGAGCATCCATGTAGCTGAAGTAGCAAATCCCAATAGCGTGATCTTGTTACAAGAAAGTTAATCCGTACAATAACGCCCGACGTCAATTAAAGACAAACGCAGAGAGCGCACGAACGTTAGTGCAGAATAGTCCAAGCATTAGAAATGTGAAGAAAGTTTGCTGGTAATAAACAGATAGAATGTATTTGGTACAAAACATGATTGAGCGTCTTTTTTACAACATTGTTAGCAGGTAGGAAATAAACAATCGGGATATTTTAATAATAAACGTAAGGATATTTTGAAAATCTAGCTGTTTTTTTCCATATGACGTAAATTTAACCATTATTAATTGTAATTTAAAGTTTATTTAGATTATTTATTTATTTAAGCATTATTTGGTCATAGAGACCTACGCCTTAATTATGTTCTAATATTTTTTAGAAATAATGCCCCAATATCACAATGTCATGATACAGTTTGAGAGTGCCCTTCGAATGCGAAACAACTGTCACAAAATAAATAAAATAGTGAAATTGTAAATAGTGTTTTAGTAATACAATGATGATAAACATATTTCATAAAATTATACTCAAACATTGTTCCATACCACTTTTTTGTACTTTTATCCAACCGGTTTCAACAAATTTTTGTCATATTCAGGGATCGACGTGTTCTGTACCTAAAACTGGGAAATATTCAAAGTGAGGTTAGGTTAGGTTAGGTTAGGTACCAAAAATAAATGTGGCTAAAAACGAAGTTATAGTTTCATATTATAAAGTTTCATAAAATGTGTTACAAAGTATCTGCAAGAAACATATAATATATATTAAGAATATAAAATAAATACTTATATATTGGTTATTTTTCACTATAATCCTTATTTATTTTCACCTAGGACTAAAACTTGATGCGCTTCACTTTATAATATATATATATATATATATATATATATATATATATATATATATATATATATATATATATATATATATATATATATATATATATATATATATATATATATATATATATATATATATATATATATATATATATATATATATATATTTATTTATAAATTGGGCGTTGATAATATATATTTTTTTAAAACGCAAGCCTTTGTCAGTCAGTGTTACAAACATGAAAATAAACAGCTTTTGTCTGCACTGAACAGAGTAGCATGAAATTTACAGAGTAGGGTAGTACTATGTATATCTACTGTTTCTGTTTTTATCTTTTAAACAAGATAAAGTTGACATAATAATCCCCTTCCATTTATTTACCCCTGGTAGATTGTCCCGTCTAGACATCTCAGAGCTGAAAACACACAATTCGACTGCTTTCGCAAGTGAGTGACCTCTGTTTATATAATACGATAAAAACGTATTTCTCTCGTTATTTGATCAGGGGAGGAACAAAAGAATATCGCCCGACAGATGGAGAAGAAATTCTACCTAAAAAAAGCTTATTTGAATCCTTGTTCGGTTGAAGTTGTTTTTAGAGGAATTTCTTTTGATAATCGCTTGGCGGAAGTTGGTTTTACTTTAAAACACTTTTTGTATTATTCTGGAAGTTTTGTTGTGAATTCAGAAGAAAACATTTATAAAGTAAAGTACATCGTACAACGTGTACGATGTCTTATTTATTTCGTTTTGACTCCTGGTTTTTATCTCACATACATTTTATTTTTATATATTAATAAACATAAAATGTATGGTATTTATTTATTTTCATGAAATATTTACGTATTTGAAAATGTCAAAATTTAGTTACATTAAAAAATGGAGCTTCGTTAAGAAGTTAATAACTTTTCATATTATTTTTTTTCTTCTTTTTTTTTATAACTTTAATTTTAAAATCACAGAAAAACTACCCATACAAACAGATGTTTCATCTAAATTTGACGTAAATTTCGATCTAAATTTTTATGTGGTCGAAATTGTACCCATGTGTGACAGAAATTTAGATACCGCGTCGAGCCATGTGTATTATTTTGAAATGTAGTTTCTTATGCAACCTTTATTTATATTTTTGACTAATTTTACCCAGCCACGCTGCTGTGGTACAGTTTAAAAAGTCAAAGAAAGAAAGTAGAAAGCACTTATATGTGTATAAATGTATGTATATTTCAAAGCAATGAGTAGATAACTTTAGGAGACTTATGATTTTAAATAAATAAACAAGACTTTTTTCATAAAGATAACAATTTTTACATCATTTTATTGCTATGGATAATGCATTACGAATATTGTACAGTACATATTGCTATTTTTTTCTGCAATTCTTGTGATTAGATTGCGAATGATGTAATTCTCGTTTTTTCGTGAAATTTTCGATAGTCATATTACGCTATAATCTTCTCCATAAATAAAACACATTACACAATTATACAATATAACTGTTTGAAATTTTTTCTATGAGCAAGGAAAGAACGGTTAAAAAAAATAATGAGGCGTAAGTAGTTGGAAAGAGAAGCAGAGTAAGACTTAGAAGAAGAAAAACTTGGCACAATCAGGTATGTCAAATACTTGAAAGTGGCCGGGTCAGGAGTCTTAATAATTGTCGGGTATTTATGAGGAGATGCGTGAACGTGAAAGAGGCGAATAATGTTTGCAAAGACAGAGCGGTGTGGCGTTTGATTCTCTCTGCCTACCCCTGCGGGGAAGCGGCGTGATGGTTACGTAGTTAGTTAAATAATTTTTCTTATCGTTCCTTTATCTACAATGCTCTCTGCCATTTACCGTATTTTAAAAACGATTAGATTTCTATTCCATGTTAACAAGTGTATTCCCACGTAAGTCACCCGAATTCGGTCGGATTTGTGACATAAGAATAACGTGGTCATTCATACGTTTTTAGCACGTAATTCGATGGTGCCGTTATTTCCATATATCCGCTGCCTTTTTTTACTTTAACCCCGTGAATTATAACATCCGTGAGAAATGATTCTATTTTTCGGTTCGGTGCATAGAAGTCGGCGTAATGGATTCCATGATATCCGTTCCCAGAGCGAATACTGTGTGTACCAAAACCGAAAGAAACCCAAATATAAATAATTAAAAAACCATTTCAATATCCTCCTTCATCTATAGAATAAATTAACAACCAAGTATGTAGTTTCCACATAAATTTTATTTGACCAGCGACCGGGTTTCGTCGTAACCAACATCATCAGGTGAGACTAGACAAAAATCTATGTTATATACACAACAAGGCAGGAAAACCATGATTTCATATATTTTTTCCTTGACAAAATGAATTTAAATTGAATGAATTACATGTAGCACACTCCTTTCAACAACGTGATATACCAAAAAACTTGATTTTTCACGAGATCGTTTTTAAAGTATAAAAATAAAAAGTATTAAAAATAAATATCAAGCCACTTATTGAACTTTTTATTGTGCAACAGATCTTTTTAGGTAAAACCTGAATGTTAAGTATTTAAAAAAATGATTAAACAGTACCTTTTCTTCAAAATGAGAAAACAACATTTTCTGCCGTATAGCGGGTAAATATTAAGTTAAAAATATGCCGCTTTTGCTGGGATATAGTACATTTTTTGGGCATTCCGAAAACATGCACAACTGAAAATTAACGATTTTTGATATTTGACGTTGTTTGTTGACGTTGGCAAAAGGCAAAAGGCAAATGGCAAAAAGCAAAAGTTTGTCGTATATTTGACATCATTTTAGTTTTGGAAATGGATTTTGTATGTTTATTTTATTCTATGAAATGCAGTTCCACCAAGAAATATCAGTACAAAACTTGTTCATCTATGTTGAGATGTCAAAAATGTTAAAATTACTCAAAAAGTGGAGAAAACAAATATTTGTGAACAAGTATTTTGACACATTCAAAATATTTTGAATTAATGGCTGGTCAAATTACAATCTGCATAAATTTGAAAAAATATGTTTTTAGGCTTTTCCCAGTGTGTCAAAATAATCCGGTGTTCGGATTTTGCACAAATCCAAATAAACTAAATCTCTGCCAAAAAAAACCTTTCCCGATCCATGAATGGACACTAGTTGGTGCATCCATGGGATTCGGAGCAAGCGCCTCCCAAACCACATTTCGAAAGCGTCAATTTTTCTACTTTTTGCTGCTTTTATGGTTCATGGAATCCAAACAGACGGTTCACAGCGGATTGCTCAAACGAATGTGTGGAAAATCATTGAATGACAGAATTAAACATTAAGATTTATAAAAGGAATGTAAGGCTGAACAATGGATAATTGAAAAGATTAAGAGTTCTTTAAGGTGGTATGGACATGTGGAGCGAATTGGTAACGAGATAATGACAAAGAAAATATGTTTGGCGAATGTGAGCGGGAGAACAGAACGAGGAAGGCCGAAAACGACTTGGCACGATCAGATCAATCAGGACCTAAAATCTGGTGGTGTCAAAAAGTTTGCATGATCGGGAGGCATGTATGACTAGATGTATGGATGCGAAGCAAACGAGTAGTGTCAGAACAGAATAGTGTTGCGTTCCACCCTCTTTGCCTTCCTCTGCGGGGAAACGGCGTGATGGTGGTAGTAATAGTTGTATATATATTTTTTATTTACATTATACTGTTTGAAATGTATTTTTCGTCACATCCCGTATATGGTATTGTGGAAGTGATGTTGGAAAGATTGACTCGATCTATATCTGCGGTGGGCCTAATTGCTCGGGAGCCGACCCCCGGCGAAGGTATCCCGGAGCGGTAATTTCGCGGATAGATGACCGCGTGAATTATCGCCCGCATTTCCCGGGATGGCGAATTATCTGCTCGAATTGTACCGGGATTTTATACTTATATCCCGCTTATTTCGTTCAGGTATATTTGACGAGCGTCGTAATGATAAAATTCATGGTGAATGCAGTTTGAAAATATTTTAATTTATCAAAGTTGATTTGATTCGGAAGTTAAATTCGTTGATGATTTGGCAGTTTGTGGTAATATCTATCCATATAAGTTTTACTTTGTAAATACCACTAATTTGAAAAATTAATGGTGGCACGTATTTCGATACATTCTGCTTCTTCAAACACCGTATGCATTATGCATACGGTAATTGAAAATGATGCGGAATGCATCGAAATACGTGTCACAATAGTGGTATTTATTAAGTTATACTTTAATTACAACAGTAGTTCATTTTGGTAGATACTGCTTGAAATTCCTTTAATATTATTTAAAAAATATTTTTGCTTCCGTGAATATAATATAAAAAGTGATGGTTTTAGTGATCACTTTATACACGCGTGAAATTCACCCATGGTTGACAACCTCACTACTTAAATTCAGAAATTTGTATTTATCCTTCTTTGAAATGCGAATTCTCAGCACCATCGATGGTTAATTTATGTCAGTTTTTATTATTTATAATTGAACAGAGGTTTTTATGAAAGGCATGTAGAATTCTACTTTACCTATGTTGAGATGTAAATATCAAAAATAATTAACCTCCTATGTGGAAAAAAGTTATTTTGTGAATAAAATTATATTAACCAACAATAAATTACTCTAGATTCAAATTTTAATAAATAATGATTCCTATAAAAAAAGTTTTTATCTACAACATTTTGAGTATGTCCAAATACTTGTTCACAAAATCTGGATTATCTCCAATTACAGGAGTTATTTTCATATTATTTTTTGACATCTCATCAAAGATGAAGAAGAATATGGAAGTCTGGGCATTTACGGGGCTTACGACCGTCATAGGCTGGTTTGGTTTCATATGACGGTCGTAAGCCCCGTAAATGCCCAGACTTCCATATTCTTCTTCATCTTTGATGAGATGTCAAAAAATAAAGTTTTTGTCTATAACGCGAAGTAAACGACTATCAATAAATATAAAATGTAACAATATATGTTTTAATTTGCTCATTTTTCCGAACAGAAAAAAAATCATAAAAATTTATGGTCAAGAAAGACTTTTTTATAAGACCTGTACCAGGCTCCGTTATTTCTTTACAAGGAATTTGGGAATTTTTACCGTTACATAAATAAAATATAATTCAATAAATTATCACCAAGAGTCTGATTTGCAGAAAATGAGGATGATGCTTATTTTTTCCTCAATAACGGCAAAAATAAGGATATATTTTTTTGTTCATTTTAAAATTCTTTACAACGTTACACTGGATATATTATTTATTGTTTCGGCATTCACTTTGTGGTAAGACATGATAAAATTGTAAATGAGAAAACTTGTTTGTTACCACTTTATATTAATTTTAACGACTAGTTTTGGAAGCATCTGTAGCTTCCGACATTATTCACTGGATATTGGACGCGAATTATGTAGTATTTTAAATTAAAATATATTAAATGTTTCAAACGGATTTTTAGGACTCGAGACTTTGTTCGCGACATGAAACTTTTTATTGTTTTTTTTTTTAATCTTGAGATATATGTGTTCACCTCTATCCTACCACAAAGAGCGTTAAAATTATATCGACATAAAATATCAAGTATGAATTTCCATTTTTAATTAATGCTTTACTTTGTAAATACCATTATTGCTGAAAATCTACTGTGAGTAAAGCACAAAGTGACTGTCGAATCAATTAATGAAATTTTAAATTTCCAATAAAAAATGTGATGAAAAACATCTGTGCCTGGTATAATGTAATATCGAATATTTTTTTAATGACAGCCTTTAGTTGAATTTTGGCGTAATTGATAAGTTCTTTATACATTTTAGACTTTTATTATATTTTCTATGAAGTTTATGGGCCATTCCATTGATTGGGTGAATTGCTCCTGCGACAGTAATTACTTCCCTCTGAATGGATGGGTACACTGAAAGTTGGCGAACAACCCCTACCTCGATATTTGATATTAATGTATGTACCGACGTAATAATTCTCCCTACATTTCAGCCCAACAATGCTTGTTCCGCGCCTCGAAATATGCCGTGGAAAGTGCTCGTATTAGTGTAATTCATCCCACACTCATATTCAAACATAATAAGCATAAGTTACTCAACCTACCCTTACAACATTGAGCTAACAAGTTATAAATGAAACTTGCGAGAGGTTTTCTCTATGAAATACGTACGTAATTTTAAACTAATTTTTTTTACAATATTTTATTTTATTTTACATTATGTTTAATTTTTACTACCATCTATTGTTACTCATGTTTCGATGCATGCTGCGGAACGATGTGGAATGTATCAAAATGCGTGTTAAAATAGATTTTATTAAGAAGTTGCATGTATTTCCCGCGTTAAAATAAAAATAAAAAAGAAATGATAATATTCACAAGATGACTGCCAAATCAATTTAATATTTTGTTTTTATGACAGATTTTTATCATTTGAGTGATTATTAATATAAATTGATTATTCCTTTTATGTTCAAAGCAACGTTATCAAAATTACCTTATCATTTATATATACATACACACACACACATATAAATATATATATATATATATATATATATATATATATATATATATATATATATATATATATATATATATATATATATATATATATATATATATATATATATATATATATATATATATATATATATATATATATATATATATATATATATATATATGTATATATGTACACATGTTTAAACTATTTCGTTTTTCAAATCAAATATAGCATATCATTGTTAAATTTATGCACATGTTGGTAGCGCGTTGCCTGGCGTAACATGTCAGAAATCCCCGTCAAGTTTTCGCCATGTTGCACTTGCCACAGTGCTCGAGCGCGATACGTAACAAGCATTTTAATTAAGTTGGTACTCGTCATCCCCAATCAGAACCACCATAACTATATACCTACCACCACATAAAATCAAAGACTTTTAATTATAATACCCTAGAGAAATGCAACATGAACAAGTGAAAACACATCGCTTTGCGTGGTATACGTTGATGACACCACGCTGGTTGTGTACACACACTTATGTGTGGACAAGGGTTAGAAGAAGAAGAAGAAGGTTATTTTGAAATCCATGTTTCGGAGCTGGTAGATTATATGGTAAGAAAAACGGTAATTTAAATGCTGATTAAAAAATATATATATTTTAATTAGTTCTATACCTGAATCTGGATTATTTTGAAATGAGATATTCATCAAATTTCCTTAAATATAATATTATCAAGTTTATAAGTTAAAAAAATTATTTTATTTTAATCGTGGGTAAAGTAGTAAATATTCCACGTGTATAAAGTGACATCTCAATACGTCTGTCCAAACTTGAAAACACAGTAAGGGACATTTTTTTTGAAAATCGTTTTTTTGCATTTTTAGACCAGATTATTATATTAACAATATTCCTTGTCCACAAATTTTTACGAATTTAAAAATAACTTGGAAATGTGGAAAAACAAACCTACATTAAAATGTTGTGAAAAAAAATAATTGCTCGAATTATAAGCTCCCTGAAATTTAAGCTTTCAGGCGTTTCTCAGTATGTAAAATAATCCGTTTGGGTTCTTGCTTACATAAAAAAAGCATTTCTGCCAAATAAACTCCACGCAGGAGTTATTTTTATTAGTAGAAATAACTCTTTAAGTGGTGAAATCCAGATTTGAGAACATGGATTTGGACATACCAAAAAATAATATTAACGAAATTGAACACGGTGTACATTTTGTGAACCTATTCTCATCTTTTGCGTGTGTTCCTTCGTTGAAGATATAGCTTAGCGTTACCTCATTGTGGAACGCATCTCTATCATCAAGCGGGAAATGTATGTGTATACCCGTGTATGTTATATTAACCCGGTTTTATAATTGGGGCGAGCTGTTGTTACTGTAGCGGTTGCATAATCCAGCGATCGCGTGGCATTCCGGTATTTCCCGGTTCGATCCTCGAACAGCAATGCAAAATGCACTTCTTTCGGCGCTAGATTCTAATCTTTCCGGCGTACGGACACGGAAGGGGAACTCCTGGAATGGAATCGGGAATGAATTGGTTTATGAATTTGTGCCAATTACAATGATTCCACAGGTCGATTGTTGTGGAATTGAATTACACATGCCCACACTTCCACATTCTTCTTCATCTTTGATGAGATGTCAAAAAATAATATGAAAATAACTCCTGTAATTGGAGATAATCTAGATTTTGTGAACAAGTATTTGGACACATTCAAAATGTTGTAAATATTTAAGTGAAAAAATCACTTATTTACTCAAAAATTACTTATTACTAATTTGACTCTGGGAATAAAACCCGGGACCTCTAGAATGGTAGCCGAGCGTGCTGATCGTTACACTATGGAGGCGGACGGATGATTTGATACATTTATTTAGTAAACCTACTTTAAATAATCAAATGTCATTCAAATCAAAACTGTCATATTTGAACAGTATTTTTGACATTTCAACACAGATGAAAAATACGGTCTGGACAATTTACATTTGTAAAAACTTTTTATAGTTAAACCCTTGGATGGAGACATCTTTTGTTTCAAAATCTAGATGTAATAATACATTATAATGTGAAAGTTGTAAAAAACAAGTGTTTTATTAATTTTTTTTATCATGTTTTACCATAAAGTGAAATCTGAAACAATAAATAAAGTATGTATTTATATTATGTAGAATTTGTAAAAAGTTTTTAAAATTTGTAGACATTTCTTCATCGGACTGCATTTTATATAATCAAATTACAACTTTATAGTATTTTCTAAGTGCTATAAAAATATATATTTGTAAAACGGTTTACGCTAATTTTGGCAACCCTGTTCTCCTAATGTTCAGGAAACCCTTGCTTACTGCATACTCCAGTGCACCTGACGCCTGTCAAGTCCGCGTAATGGACACATGCCAGGGTTGTCAGGAACGTAACGTCGTTCTATCGGTTTCCACCGTAAACCGGTTGCAAACGGATTGTCTGCAGTTAGTTGGCCCTTTGTTGCTCATTTGAGGCAGTCCAATTAAGACCCGACAATTGTAAAATAATATATCTTCATAATTTGCTAACCATAACGCCTTTTCTCTGCAAGGGTAGGCAGAGAGAAAAGAACGCCACACCAATCAGCCATTGAAAATGCTATGTACTAAGGTGGTGTGGAAGATAATAAGTAAAATCTCAATAATATTTTGACTTTGGTTTATTACTTACAAGTTTTTCTAGGTAGCTCTACGTGAATGACTAGTTTCTAGGAGAGACAAATCGAGAATGCCGCTTGCCAGACTTTTCGGGTATGTACACGATTGCGGCTTTAATGTTGTCACCACTGTGACATTCCTTACAGAAAACAATATTTATCTCTTTCATATCCATCCATCTCCTCATATATGCCCGCTGATTATTCCGACTTCTGACCTGACCCCTTTCAAGTATTTGATCTACTTGATATGTCAAATTTTCCTCTTTGCCTTTGTAAACGGTAATATAACACTATCTTTATCATTCACTTTGTCTTATACCACTTAAAATGTATTTTACCAAATTTAGTATTTCGAGAAATATTTGATTATGACAAGTTTTCGTCTATGCCTTTGTGGTATAATAATATGTAAAGGGTCCGCCAAATAACTTTTTTTTTTTGAGTGTAGCTTCGCAAAACATCGAGTGTAGCTTCGGCTGTGTGGCACGTAGCGCCGTCCTGTTGAAACCAAATGTTGCCAATATCCTCCTCTTCAATTTTTGTGAACAAAAATCCGTTCAACATGGCCCGATAACGATCGCCATTGACTGTAACGGCCACTCCTTGCTCATTTTCAAAGAAAAATGGCCCAATTATGCCTCTGGACCAAAATCCGCACCAAACAGTGACTCGTTTTGGGTGTACCGGCTTTTCAATGTATGCGTGCGGGTTTTCTGTGCCCCAAATACGACAATTTTGCTTGTTTACATACCCGCCAAGATCAAAATGAGCTTCATCCGAAAAGATGATTTTTTTGGCAAAATCGGCATCTTCTGTAAGTCGATCGCAGGCCCACTCAGCGAAGCGAAAACGCATTGGATGGTCAGTTGGCTTCAACTCCTGAACCAATTGGACTTTGTATGGCGTCATACCAAGGTCTTTATGCAAAATTCGTCTCAATGATGTCTCCGAAATGTTCAATTGTTGAGAACGACGGTGAATTGATGTTGATGGCGCTTCACGCACACTTTCTGCCACAACATCGATATTCTCGGGTGTACGCACTGTTTTTGGCTTTTCACGCTTTGGTTTATCGATGAGGATGCCAGTTTCTTTCACTTTTTTCACAAGATAACGAACATACGGAGCTGACGGTGCTTCTCTTCTTCCAAAAACCGTACGCAATTTTCGCACACATTCTGCAACATTACCATGATTTTCAAAGTAATGTCGCAATATTTCCCAGCGTTGTTCAAGCGTATACACAACCATATTCGCTCAGCGGAAGGATAAAACTAATTATCTGTCAAATCAGACATGAGCTAAGTGTTACCATTCACGAAATAAGCACTAGTTGAAAAAAAAAACTTTAGATGGCGGACCCTATATAACACTATATTTACCATTCGTGGTTCACTTTGTCAAATACTACTTAAAATATATTTTACACAAAGTGAACGATGAATTATAGAGTGTTTAGAATATGGATATCTGGGTAAGTAGAGACTTACCAGAATTTGAGAACAAAGATTTGGATATACTCAAAATATTGTCAAAAGTATTGCGCTAATTTTAGATTCCCTTGTTTCTCATGAATAGTTATACTTATTATATTGAGCGCTGTTAATAAGGAAAACGTTCATTGCAGAGTGAAATATTTAGTACATTTGTGTAGCACAAAGAAAAGTATCTACCGACGCAGACGTATGAGAAATTCCCCAAACAGTTGATTTACTCCTGTATTCCGGGTATAGAATATTCTGCCTGCGAGGCGAATCCTTTATGAACTTCCATTTGAATATATTACTGTTTGACTATACAGACTTCCATTGTTTGCATTTATAAATTAAATTCCAAATTACAATGGGCATGATTAATGTACTATCATATCGCTTAGAAACTTGTATGGGGCATAATCCGGTCGAACTACAAGAAAAGCTTTTCGCGAAATAATGCTGAATGCAGTGAAAGCGCTGATAAATGTGGCGGGGGACGATGTATGACGCGAGGAGTTTTGTATAGTAATTATTATGATGTTCTTTGGTCGAAGGTAAGGGAAAGAATAGGGAGGAAAGGCAGGGTGAGAGAAGATTGATTATTCAGCCGAAATATGTTACCGTAAAGCATAAACGCTTCATGAAAATAAGAGAAAAGTACCTTTTATGTATGAGTCTGATCGTAACATGTGTAGTATGTACGTTTCAATATTTTTGTAATAAGACTGCTACAAAAAAAACAGGAAAATTAAGTACTTTACGTATATTGTATCGAAACAGGAAAAAAAATTATGCTTAATTATTGTAAGAAAACATTTTTTTTTAAATCCTTTTAGACTAAATTAGTTAATTTTGGTTTCATAAATAGTTTCGTTTTCTTTTTTCATACTTCTTAATTAAAAAATGTCTTTTTAGAATAAAATAACAAGTATCTATACATATTATATGTATAAATAAAATAATCTAACTATATATCTATAAATAAAATAACATAGTTTTATGTGGAAAAAAACTATAAAACTACTATTATATTCTATAAAATGCATTCCCACCAAGAAATGCTTATAAAATAAATGTGCTTAGAAAATATCACAGAAAAGCAGGGCGTATTTTATTTATAAGCAGATGTTGAAAATAAAAATATATTAAGTAAAATAGAAGCATAAAAATAAATTGAATAGAGTAAAACGGTAAAATGATATAATGCATGTTAAATCAAATGCTTTTTGGTTTAACCGTTATGCATTATATCGTTGGATTGTATTTTTCTACATGCAAATTAAACATTAAGACTTCATCGTGCGGAAACAAACTTGTCATTAAATTTTATATTTTTCTAAAAATATTGTAATAGAAATATTGTGGGCGTATTATAACTAGTAACGGAGGCGTATATGCACAGTTTATCAACGTATTGCGCCCGTTTAAAATAACACACATATGATAAGGAGTGCGAGGTCAACGAATTGACCCTTTAAAAAAAATTATTAATATGCTTCACATGAGTCACTAGCTCACGAATAATTTGGCTGCAGTAATGAAATCTAAATGCAATTTCATTATTTTAGTAATAGTTTTAATTTTTAGCATGGAGTATGTTATAATCGTGTATTTAATATGAGGGAACATTGTGCAATTAATCGATGCGATGGCACCGATTTTTAAAATAATATTTATTTAAACTTCATGTATAGAAAAGAAATATGTACATTGTCAAGCTTATTGCTAAAAGAAATATCTTCTTACCAACCAAAAACAGCCTAGTGATATTTGTCGGAACGTTTGATACCTTATATAGCTGTTTGCAAACAGAGGATAGATAGTGCTTGATTATTGCTTCTGTAATTGAAACAACTGCTATATTAATTAAGCAACTACTTTATATTTTATTAAATATTTATGAAAATTACAAACTGATGATAATAAGGAAGGCAAAGGAAGAAGGGAGTTTAGGGAAGGAGGTAGAGGGAAAAAACTAAGGGATGAAGTTTGATGGACAGTAAGATTCTAATGATTAATTGTAATGTCTCAGACGTTTCTTAAAAGTTATCAATGAAGGTGCATTCTTTACAGGGAGAGGTAATTCATTCCATAGTCTGGTCTCTTTGACAGAGAAAGAATTACTATAGCAATGAGAATGATAGAAAAATCGAAGTTATGGTTTGATTCAAAACCGGTTTCTGATTAAGTGGTCTTTGGCCTGGAATCATTAAAATGTTATCACATATTAATGAATCGTGTTGACAAATTTAAATTTATTTCTAGGTTAAAATAACGATGACGTGACTGAAATAACGCTTGGTAATAGCCCTTGACTTGATTCCAAACGACAAACCATTTTGAAACCAGTTTTGTCAGGAAGTTATTGTTACTAATGAAAACAACGACAACAAAAAAAAACAAAAAAACATATGATTTAAACCAGTCAATGCCCAGGTTATTAGCGCTACGACTTTTCTGTATTATTTCATTCATTGATTCGGCAGTCACTTTGTGGTAATATCAATCCATTTTTAATTATAGTTTATTTGGTAAAACTATTCGTCTTAATCATTGTTGAGATATCAATAAAAAAAATCTTGCAATATGGAAAGTAATGAGATTTTACGATCTAAAAAATCTTCAAGCATATGTATGAGAGCACGATGTCAGCGTTCCGTCATATGCTGAAAAAATACGAAAATATCGTATTTTTATATAATTTTGTACGTACATATAATTATCGAATGAAATCATAATCGTTGTCATCATTAGAAATATTTTTTTGTAGCCATATGATATTCATACATCAACTAACATACTCCCCCTCCCTTATCAGCAAGTGCCTTGACGCTCGTACAAAGTGATGCTATAAGGTATTATTTTTTGACATCTCATCAAAGATGAAGAAGAATATGGAAGTCTGGGCATTTACGGGGCTGACGACCGTCATAGGCTGGTTTAAGTGATCACTTTACACACGTGTAACATTCACCAATTCTACAATTCCTTTATTGACAACCACACTATTCAAATTCTTGGAAGTTCCATATATATGAACCAATTTAGAAACCTTGTTCTTGAATCACTAGAACTTCACTAGAGACATCTATTGGTGAGGTAAGCAGAAACTCTTAAATTAGTATGTGAGGTATCCTATAAGGTAAGAGAGGGCCCTTGGTGATTTGAACAATTTTTTTAAAATTAATGGTCAATTTGCGTATCTTTTTCAGTCAAAATTTATAATTTGTTTATCATGAAAGCCTCTGTTAGTATCAACTGGCATTTTACCGGCCTTTATTTTCATTCAAATTTAAATCGCCTTAATTGAAAAAAAGGACAATTGAATTTAAGGCTTCGTAAGCTCCACTCAAAGGGGTAAGTTGTTCATTAAACAAAAACGGGTTTCATTTATTCGCCCCAGAGACGTATTTATTTAGCAAAATACATTATTGTTTTATTTTGTTTATCATGGTTTATATTCGTTTGATCTATTATGAATTCCCCTTCATTTTTCACAGGAGAGAAAATTGATAACGTAAATATTATTCCCCAATTTCGGGAATTCGTGTTATTAGAAGACGATTCCACTGATATTTTAATGTACAATTAAGGAACAAACATTCTAAACACTTTTTATTGAGAAATGGGTAGAAACTACATATTTAATAAAAGGCAAAAAATAATGAGGCAAAATAAAGGAATGGGTAAATGATCAAGAGTTAATTCTATGAAAATTGTAAAATAATTAATACTCTTTTTTGTGTGTATATTAGGTTAAAAAAGATAATTAAAAAAAAAAAAGTATGTTAAAAGAAATCCACCGACAAGACACACAAGGTGGCTTGGTGGGTCTCAGCAAAAATATTTTAAATATGTTTTAAATTGTTCTTTAAATAAATATATACAATTAATGTTAATATAAAAAAAAATAGAAAATTATCTCTTTCTTTATTATCCGTATGCTCATTATATTATTTATTTATTATACTACATATATGTTTAGTACTTTGATATGATTTTTTTAAGAATAACACGATAAATTAAAAATAAAACACTTCTATAAAGACCACTTTTTTTTAGTTTCACAACGAGCTTCGGTAATAAAAGATATTTACATGAACGGGTGAAATTATAAACTGTTTAGTTTTTCACCTGTTGATGAGCATCTTGTTTAAATTAATAACACTAACACTAGTCGTCGTTACATTAATAACATGAATAGACTCAAAGATATGGTTTTCTCTTTATATCTAAATACCTTTTCTTAAGGAATAACCCGCAAAGCCTCTACTCTTCACAGATAGAATAGTGAGGATAGGGAAGGTGAATATAAAAAATATACATCAAACACATAGAAGAAATTGAAAATAAATCTTTCTTGAAAATATTTTGTAATTGACCGGAATCGTACCCGCGATGCCAGTTTCTCTGTCGAGCGACTACCGGACTACGCTGTGACGCCTTGTATGTATGTTTAAAGTACTCAAATAAGTTAAGTATGTTTTATGATACAAAAACATGAAATCTGACATTGTGAACCTACTACTTCACAGTATAATGAGATGAGTAAACAAATGTTTTCTCACAATTTGTATTTAAAAAAATGTTCTTGTAAACACGTTTCGAATATTTGTTTTGGTATATAAGATTTGCCGTTATTGTTTCCAGTTCACCAAGAAACTTATTTGATATCTCTTGCTGATTGAAAATAATATTGAAGTAATTAATTTCACCTTTGGTGGTATGCCGGTAAGATGTAACATATAATTACTCAAATTAACTAACCAAAGTTCTTCGTTTACATTCAATAATTAAGGGCTGGTATTTTTTCTTCAGTTATTTTGGTTCAAATATTTTCGTATATGGTATTCTTATCCTCAGATATTTATCTATCTTAAACGGTAGTACTTGTGGGTCTAATTTGCAAAATTTACCTACTATAAATTTGAACATTTTGAAAAACGGTCACCCGTCTTCGTTTTGTCATTATTCCGTCAAAATTCGAATTCTTCAGTGTAGGTTTGATAATGATAAAAATTTATATAGCGCCATTTTCGTAAAATACTACCTTAAGGGCGCTTAAACAGATAATATGGATAATGATATGAAAATGATAATGATAGATATAAAAAATATTAATGGTAACGTCAATCGGCTGAGTCTGAAGGGGCCAAAGTGAAGCCATCGTATTTAGTACAAGTTTGTGTATGTACATATGTGTTTGTCATTTTTTAAGAACTAAAATATTTTTTTATTCTTCGAATATTGGTTAGGAATTATAAAAAGATGTAAATAATTGACACATCACTGTCAACTGTCAAACTGATGTTTCTAAAGTGACAGACGTAAAAAAAACAGGTAGATACATATTCAATTTCATAAATAAAATGCGTAAATGCTTTTAATTTTTTGTGAAAGGCCCTTTGGTTAACATTTTTTTACAAAAAGTTTAACCACCCACGAAAGAGAACATTTAAAAAAGATATTTTAAGATAAAAAAATTCCGACCTTTTTACAAGTGAAATTTTTATAAAGTTTTGACCTTTTCAAAAGTGAAATTTTTATAAAATTTCGACCTTTGTACGGAAAATTCCAGGGAGGATAATTTTTATCTTGAAAATAAATTTGACGCACATTTCTCATTCCTTAAAACATTGTAATAATTTTAAATATTTTACATTAAAAAAAACAACGACGATACGAGTTTAAATATTTATATATTTGGTGTTATGGTTAGCGTGTTGAGGTACCATACTGGAGATTTCGGGTACGATTCCCAGGGGGGTGAAAATAAATAAAGGTGATCAACTTGTGAGTTACGATCAAGATAAAACTGAGTCAATTTGATGCAGTGCTCTATACACCATTGGGTTCGGATAAAGGTTTAAAAAATGCATACATACGTACGTTTTTTCATTCAGAAATTAAACACAAAAATTCAGACACTATGAACATATTTTTCCATTTTTTAAAATTAACTATTTAGATTGTAAGTATTTCGGCTTAACACAGACCTAAAGAGCCAAAATGCAAATATTATTAACTATTTAACTATCTTACTAACTAACTAACCGTCACGCCGCTTCCCCGCAGGGGTAGGCAGAGAGAATAGAGCGCCACACCACTCTGTCCTTGCAAACATTCTTCGCCTCTTCCAAGTTCATGCATCTCCTCATACATACCCGCCGATTATTACGACTCCTAACCTGACCACTTTCAAGTATTTGGCATACCTGATCGCGCCATGTTTTTCTCGGTCTTCTTCTGCTTCTTTTTCCAATAACATACGCCTCATAAATTTATTTGTATAAATTATATTTACGAGTATTTGTATATTTAAGAAATAAATATAAAAAATTAAGTATTCATTTTTTACCATTTATTGAAATATAAATATTTAAAAAATATTCACAACATTTTGAGTGTGTTCAAATACTTACTAATACTACAAATCTGGATTATCTCCAGGTTTTGGACCTCACATACATATGAAAGAGTTTCTGCTCAATAAAAATGTTTTTCATCTCACCAAAAGAACTTCCAAGAATTTGAATAGTGTGGTTGTCAATCATGGGTAGAATTGGTGAATGTTACACGTGTGTAAAGTGACCACTTTAACCAGCCTATGACGGTTGTAAGTCCCGTAAATGCCCACACTTCCATATTCTTATTCAACTATGTTGATACGTAAATTAATTGGTAAATCGTATTGAATATTGAATTCAAAAGAAATGTTTATGAGCGTGTTAATTGTTTTGTTTAATTGATGTATGAACCAACTTTCGTTGGTGTATTGGAAACAGCTGATGAATTGATTTCGTCACTAGTAGCGCCTTTCTTATCACAATAGTTATCCATTTCGATCGAGGTAGCGCTCCACGCCGGCTGCAATCGAGTTTGGCGCGATATTCATCCCCCCGCATCGAGCTTTGTGCTTCCAACCCCCCAAAGGCAGCTACTATTAGCTGCGAGTACTATCCTTATGTAGGGGTGTGTGCGAAACAGCGCACGTATATTGCGCCTTGTAATGCAGTTTCCAGTACTGCCACAATTACAGGCGCCCTTTGCCGATATCTAATATGGGGAGAGAGGGATTGCCGAACCATTAGCGCAAGACTTGAAATGCAGCTGATAACGTATTGATTACTAACTTACCATCATGCCACTTCTCCGCAGGGGTAGGCATATTGAAAGCTATCCCACCGCATTCCCAGATCTGATACAGATCTAGCCAGCATCTAGGCTTCCTGATGGATCGGACCTTCTCTTGCAAATAATTTTTTTTATGAACTAAGTTGCAAAATTTATAGAAAATGTGAAAGAAAATTGTATCTCGCAGGGGTAGGTAGAAAGATTAGAACGCCACACTTCATACATCCCGCCGATTATTCCAACTTCTGAACCGACCCTTTTCAAGTGTTATACATATTGTTGATGAGGTAAAACATGAGTTGTACTCACTAGTCATACGAAACATTGGTTTACGTCGCACATAATTAGTTCGAAGGACAGGTACTCTGAATAAAGATTGACGATTATATATATATATATATATATATATATGTGTATATATATATATATATATATATATATATATATATATATATATATATATATATATATATATATATATATATATATATATATATATATATATATATATATATATATATATATATATATATATATATACATAAATATATATATAAATATATACAAATATATATATATATATATATATATATATATATATATATATATATATATATATATATATATATATATATATATATATATATATATATATATATATATATATATATATATATATATATATATATATATATATATATATATATATATATATATATATATATATATATATATATATATATACATATATATATATTTACCTACATAAAATATGTGTGTACTCGTATAAATAATATAACATTTTTTAATTTTGAATTTTATTCATGAAGCCTTTTAATGCATAATTCATATCGTATTTGATTAAATGTATCAAATGAGATAGCATTACGAGTGTAAATAGTATATGACCAATTCATACCGAAATAATTATGGTTCGCAAATTTGTTTTGTACAATATTCGCGAATAATAATACATTCACGTGACAGGAATGGTATTCACGCACGAACAGACCCAGCACAGGTGAGCTGGCTGCCGATAATAATATGTAAAGCCGCAATCATAACACTATTCAGTACAATGCGAGCAATCAATGCCACTCGCGGGCTTTGCCTAATTTGGGTATCAATATTATTGTCAAACATACTCCCAGTCCCATGTCGTATTGTAAGTAGACACGTAACGAGAGCTTTGAAAGCGAAGGTAGTTTTCAAATTACCAACTTTTCTTGGTACGCCAGCTCCGAACGTAAAACGTGCAGTGGGTACTGTGGATTACTGAGTATTTAAGAAAAATGAGAGATTATAATGATGATTTAAAAAAAATTAATACCTCTTAATGAGTTTTATTTTTATTATGCTCGACTAGTTTCGTAAATTATAGTAGTTTTACTTTTCACCTGTAGATGAAATCATCTGTTGTTTTCGAAACTAGTCGTGTGTAATGAAATAAAACTTATTTTGTGGTATTTTACAAGTCGCTCACTCCTTTCAACAACGTCAAATATAAAAAAATCTTCAATTTTCAGTTGTGCATGTTTTCGGAATGCCATTAAATGTATTATATCCCAGCAAAAGCGGCATATTTTTAACTTAATATTTACCTGCTACAGGGCTGAAAGTGCTGTTTTTGCATTTTGAAGAAAATGTATTGTTTATTATTCTTCAATATAACTACATTCAGGTTTTACCTAAAAAGATCTGTTGCAAAGTTAAAAGTTCAACAAGTGGCTTGATATTTATTTTTGATACATTTCATTATATTCTTAAACTTTAAAAACGATCTCCTGAAAAATCAAGGTTTTTGATATATGACGTTGTTGAAAGGAGTGAGCGAAGTGTTTTTTTTTTCAAATAATCTATATGTCATTCCACAAAGTTCGTGTCGGATTGATAAATAATATAATGTGTAGTATTTGATTTATGAAAATGCTCTTTATTAAACATTTTTATCTGAACACTGTATGAATAATTTTATTGATTGGTCCGGCAGTAATGGTCTAATAATATTCATCCATTTTTAATTAAAGTTTAACTTCATCTTCAACATCTATACCGCATCTTCAAACAATCTTTAAACGAAAATGATGCGGAATATATCAAAACACGTGTCACAATACATTTTAAGGAAAAGTGGTATTTACCAAGTAAAACTTAAATTAAAACTGCATGAATCTTTAAATAACACATTTTTTATTTTGTTTGAAAAAATCAGAAATTTTATTTTCAACCAATGAATTTAACTAATGTTCAAGGGTAATAAATCTCGCATTCGTCTCAAAACCATAATTTTTTCAGTATTCTAGACGACTTTTTATTACCTGTCAACAGCTAGATAAAATGATCACTTTACACACGTGTAACATTCACCATCCTACCTATGATTGATAACCACACTACTCAAATTGTTGGAACTCATACACATATCGTGAATCTCATAATGCTTAATGTTTGAGTTCACGGAAGCTATATATAGTTGATTTGAATCCCTTAACCTGTAAATCTTGTGTAAATAAGGATACAGACACACCACATAATGTTGTGAATAAACAAATGGTAGTTTTACTCTGTAAATACCACTATTTCTTATCTTTTTTAACATTCACTTAATTTTAAGCACCGGATACGGTGTTTGAAAATTATGTGGAATGCATCAAAACACGTGCCATAATATATTTTAAGATATAGTGGTATTTACTTAGTAAAGCTTTAATTTAAAATCGGTAGATTTTACTAAAGTGACTGTCGAATCAATTAACAAAAAAAAGTATATATTTTGTTAGGCCTTTTTTGCATTTCGGTTTTAAGAGTTAACGCCTCGTTTCTCTCGATATATTTGTGAACTGATATCTAACAATGTTTGTTGTTTAAGGATACACATTTCGAAACAGGTATATCTGCATTTGATTATGTTTCCCACATTTTCAGTTAGTTAATTATGAATATTCCAAAGTTTTGACACCACGTTTGCTCACTCGCTGGAAGCTGGGAACTGACGTTCTCCGACAAAACTTACAAAAACAAAGCGGAGTATGTTATGAACTTGGAAATTGTTACTAAACAAACTAGCACACATATTTTGCAGACTATATTATTACGGATTGCCGTCTTGCATCGTTATTATCGTTTGGCGAATATTTCTGAGTGGAAAGTTTTTCTACGTCTTTTACCCTTGTTAGAATGCACTGCATTATTGAAATATTGCGATAACGAATTACTTGAAAACAAGGCTGTGTTATTGGAAAAAAATCGTTTTGATGATTAAAAGAATAGAAATAGAGAAGTAAAGGTAACGGAATATTTTAAAGAAGAAATCTGTGAACAAACTCTTATATTTTTGTGATATAAATGAAAACAGTAAAACATAATTTCTGAATCCATTTAAAAAAAGATTTCATATATATATATATATATATATATATATATATATATATATATATATATATATATATATATATATATATATATATATATATATATATATATATATATATATATATATATATATACATATATATATATATATATATATATATATATATATATATATATATATATATATATATATATATATATATATATATATATATATATATATATACATATTTATATATATATATATATATATATATATATATATATATATATATATATATATATATATATATATATATATATATATATATATATATATATATATATATATATATATATATATATATATATATATATATATATATATATATATATATATATATATATATATATATATATATATATATATATATATATATATATATATATATATATATATATATATATATATATATATATATGGAAGTTTTAATGTATATTTATAAACTTTATTGGTTATTATGTAACATACTATATATTGTATATCTGTCGTATGTGTATGTTCAGTCAAAGATTTGAAGACGGAACACCCTCGATATTTAACTTTTTAAACCGATCACACATGCATTTCTTGACATACGGCACGGAAACAAGAGCCGACACCACGAGAACAAAAAGCCTTCTTAGGACTTCCGAAATGAAGAATCTACGACCCATTGCAGGCCTAACAATTCGCGACAGAGTTAGAAACTCTGAAATAATAAAATTCTGCGATGTTGAAGAAGAAGAAGACACATGAATTTCCGGGTCAACGCATATGTAATAAAAATTAATGTAATAAATGCTTGAATGTTGTGTTAAATTATAAATTGCATGTTTTTTTTTTAAAATCATATATTATACTCACCTGTTTTTTTATATATTTCTGTATGAACAAACAAACAAAAAAATGTGTACATAAATGAATAATTAAAAATAAAACGCGAAAATCTGTTTTACGTTATGGCACATTTATTGCAAGTTTTTAACAATTTTCAAAGCAGCATCAAATCAGTGCGCTGTGAATTACAGATGTCTAGACTTGTACTGTAAATGTTTCATTCCTTAATTTTCAAAAACACATTTGTAGTTAATAAATGTGGGAAAATTCAATATGAGACAGACAAAAAAATGGGAATCAACTACGCGGTGGAAAAGTTTGGAAAATTGTGACCTCAACCCTTCCTTCTTTAAAATAATTTGTCCGTCAAATCCTGTTTCGAATTTAATTATACATTATTTACCTTTGATGTTTTGGCATTTTGCTGATTTACGTTCAATCATTCTCAGCTGATTAACATTGCTGATTAATATGATTATAATATCAAATTTATACGAATAGATTGGGGGGAAATAAACGTCAAATTTGAGCGACAAATAATACTGCCAGGTAAGAAAATTCATTAACTTAGTCCTTCTGCCTTGGGAAGACGGTTCGTACCTAAAATTATTTACGTGAAAACTTCAAGGACGTCGTGTTAATAATTTATAATTGAAAACACGAGGCTTTATAGAGATATTTTAATTATTCTGTTTGGATGTCGTGCTTTGAAAACGTAACTTTTTGCATACACATTAAAATATATATAAAATATAAATTTTTTTTTTTTGAATGTTTTTCGCAGATACTCTGTGGCACATTTTGTAAACTTTAAAAAATAAAATAATTTTATTTTTAACCACTTTTTAAAGGTGCTTTTCTCCAACCGGTTTCGATAAGAACCTTGTCATCATCAGGCACACATGTACATGTTTAACCCTGATGATGACAAGGTTCTTGTCAAAACCGGTTGGAAAAAAGTACCTTTCAAAAATGGTTAAAAACAAAGCTATTTTATTTTATAAAGTTTATAAAAATAAAACACGAATTCTCCAACCGATTTCGATAAAAACCTTGTCATTTTAAGGGATAAATACCATGTCGCTCACTCCTTTCAAGAACGTCATAAATCAAAAAACTAGATTTTTCAGGAGAACGTTTTTAAAGTTCAAAAATATAAAACTATACTTAAAAAATAAATATTAAGTCGATTATTGAACTTTTTATTGTGCAACATATCTTTTTAGGTAAAACCTAAAGGTTTTTTCTCCATTTGAAAGATATTGAGTATATTTAAAATAAATAATAAAGAAATACATTTTCTTCAAAATGCAAAAACAACACTTTTTGCCTTGTAGCGGGTAAATATTAAGTTAAAAATATGCCTCTTTTTCTGGGATAAAGTACATTTTCTGGGCATTCTGAAAACATGCACAACTGAAAATTGTCGATTTTTGATTTACGACGTTCTTGAAAGGAGTGAGCGATATGTACAAGTACCAATTAAAAACTGGTAAAAAACAATGTTCTAGATTTTTTTATAAAATAAATTTAGTAATTAATTGCTAACATAAGTCTCAGCACTTTTCAAATGCCTGTCTACTGTCTATAAAACATTATTTTTACTAAAAGCGAAGTCGTTTTGTCTCTAACAATATTATTATTTCGTAGTCGCCTTTCTAATTGGCGATCTTACATTAGATGCCACTTACACAAATTCATCCTGACCTTCTGTTATACTCATTCCGTTTTTTTCCTATTAAAATTTATAATACGCGAGTGTCGTCATTTTAAATTGGGATGTTTTTCAACTTATGCATTATGTAATTTCGTATAATCATCTGTAATCTGGAGATGTCAATCACGTACCGGTAAAAGTGTTGGCGTTCTTTTACCAAAAACACTTCTGTAATGGGAATCAAACTTTTAAATAAATACGTGTATATTTGTATTCTCGTGTTATTTACATTTATTTAAGTCAAAGTGGTTTGTATTGAAAACAGGTTTAAAGTTATCTTGAGGTCAAACCATGACTTACAAACTAACAATGACGCTATTTCTCTGCAGGGGTAGGCATAGAAAATATAACGTCACACCACTCTGTCGTTTCGAACATTATTTGCCTCTTCCGCATTTATTATGCATCTCCTCATATATACCATCCGATTATTCCTACTCCTGACCTAACCACTTGAAGTATTTCAAATACTCGTTCATGCCATGTATTCATTGATCTTCTTCTACTTCTGTTTCCAACTACATTTGTCTCATATATTTGTTTTGCCATTTTTTTCTTACTCATCTGTATCTTATGCCCAAATCATCTCAACACACATTAAAAAAAATATCGTTAATGCTTATCTCAGTCTTGCATTCTTTTCTAATTTCACCATTCGAACATTTTATACACATCATTTTGCCGCCTATTTACCTGAGAGATCGCATTTAGATCGTGCTATGTATTCATCGGTCTTCCTCTGCTTCTTATCCGAAATACATTTTTACAAACACATATTTGTTTTACCGTTTTCTTCTCACTTATTCGTCTACTATGTCCAAATCATCTCAGCAAACCTTTAAATTCTTTTCTAATTTACCATTTGAACACCTGTCATACATCGTTTTGTCGCATATTTACCTAAAAGATCACAATCAGACAGCATTCAGTCTACTTTCATACTTCTTTCGCTAATTCTATGCTTTGCTTCCATACATTACGTTTGGTACCGGAATTCAGTTTAGCATTTGCTGTAAAACTTTTATTTGCCACAACTGCTCAAACCGTGACACTCTCCGCTATATCTTACCACGAGACCACAACTTGACTCTAAACGTGTAATTGCATCGCTGAGTGCAGTAGTGTCGTGTAGATCAAGTGTGTCAAGGTAAGGCGTGTCAACACCGAGCTCTAATCACTGGTTCAATACCCGTACCGTGAAATACGCGCGCCTGCGACGAGATGAACTTAATTGGTGTGAAATGTGAAAAATGACTCCAGAGGAAGAATTAAAATTTTATTGCTCAAGTCACGATGTAAGCGGAAATTGAAACGTGCGTTTTTGATGACGGTCAATCTGCGGTAGTAAGTGTGTCAAAAGGTAAGTGTTTATATTTTTTTGACATCTGAACGTAGATGAAGAAGAATATGGAAGTTATTTACAGGGCTTACGACCGCCATAGGCTTGGTTAATTGATTACTTTACACACTGTAACATTCACCATTCTACTTACGATTGACAACCACACTACTCAAATTTCAAAAGTAACATTTATACTTCAGTTAAAAAGATCTTAACCTATCCAGGAGTATGGACGTAAATGAACGTGATTGCGAATTTTCCTTAAAGGAGTATCGACGTTTATGAACGTCGAAGTCCGTCTGTCAGTTAGGATGATGTAACTTGTATGTCAATGACATCTGTGGATATATGTGTGTAATTTTGTCATAATTGAAAAATATTTGAAATAGGTGTTTTTATTATTTGATTATTTTAACATAATTTCTATCTTCATAAAACATCGAATTCATGAAAAAAAAATTTTTTCATGAAAAAAGAACCCACTCCCTAGAGATAGTCGGACATCATTTTTTGTACTCCCTGAAAGGTTAAATGTGATACCACTTTATTGACATCTTTGGTTGAAATAAATAATTTTTTATGGAGAGAAACCTTTATTAAATATGTCTAAGATTCTAAGCAATTACATTTAATTATTTAACATACTAGGAGATGCATAAAAATTTATATAAAAAAAATCACCAGATATTATATCCACAATATTTTAAGGGGGCTCAAATTTTTGTTCACAAATTCTGGATTTTTCCTAAGTGGGACAAAAACCAGATTTTAAAAAAGGACATAGTTAAAATATTATGAATTTTAACGATTTTTTTCTCAAGTGTCGTTTAGATATACTCGTATCTACGTTGGAAACAGTTGAAGTCTCATAATATTTCGTGTGATAAATCGGAAGCTGTGAGTGATGAATGGTTTTGTCACATCTGTTTGAGGTCCTTTGGAAATAGACGGCGTGTGTCAGCTATTATTAAAATATACCAATAAACGTCTCAGTTTTAGACCTAGTTTTCACACATGTTATTATATATGTGTGTATTAAAGACCATATGTATCTCAGAGCGCGACATGACACTTCAGATCCCAATATTATTATACAAATCATACCATTAATCATTGAATATACAATATTGAAAGATATCTTGTACGCGGATGGGGACGACAGGGATCTAATAGATCCTTTGATAACAAATAAATCCTTTGAAAATCCGTCTGATAACAGAAGGATTTTCTCCTCATACATACGCCGATTGCATTGAAGTCCGAAATGTCGCCAAAAAGTAGTTTTTCTTAAATTCGATTTGTGTATAATGTTAGAGGCACTCGTAATGTGCCCTAAATGGATTTTTCCGTCCCGAGGATACTCTTTACAATGCATAATTTTAAAATTAAATGAAAAGTTAATTGTTTGTGACAGACGACACGGCCGAATGATGCAATCTGTTTTACATCTACCCGCCTCCATTATCCAATTATGAATAGCTCTTTTATACTTTACGCACTAAGGACGAGAAAGGTATTACTACCCGTTAGATTGATTGATGCTTTAGGACGGGAAGGGTATTTTTACCTACTGTGCCGGCCTCATGTCAACAGTAAAGAAGGAATTACCTAATGTTTTCGTATGAATATTTTATACCAATCTCTTTATTAGGGTCTTACCTATATGTAAATAAATATTAGATCTCTTCGCCAGCTGTCCGCAGGCGTAAAAAATACCCGTCTGAATAGTGTTATATTTTATTATTTAATGACTTTATGGATAATGAAGCAGGTAGCACAACATAATTGAATTATAATCAAAGTCCTATAGACCAAAAGAGATATGTGTTAGGTGTTGTTAGATGTGTTTCTGTGTTTAAGATCGTGTTTGAATTAGAGTTCTTGATTTTTTGTTGTTCGTTATTATTGAATCGTAGGAGAATAAGTCATGTCAATACCTGTAATATGACACGAATATCCATTGTTTGTCTTGTGTGGATGCGGTAATGTGTTTAGGTATTACTTAATACATTATTACCTACGCGAATGAGTAATTCTGCAATCTTTTTTTTTTTTTCGTAAAGCTGAAGAAGTCTCTTGGCGTACGTAGCGCATAGTATGGGGAAGGAATCCGACCGGAAACTTGTGGGCACCGAAGCGCGCGTTTCGACTATTGTTTTGGCTCCGATTCGTAAACCCAGTTGATAAAATAAAAATTAAGAGCACTTTTACGATTGACACAAAAAACTTATAAATTAAAACGGCTAACTCATAATTTGGTCATTATTTTACCAAATAAGTCGCAATGGTGGGAATATAAGTGCATATGTATATATTTTGAAAATCGTTATTTGAAATTTCCATTTTAAACCCCTATCCGCAACCCCAATGGTGCATAAGGCACTGCATAATATAAACGCAGTGTTACCTTGATCGTTTACCCATATATAAAAGGTAATCAGCCCTCCGCTTCAGCTACCAGTCCAGGGTAATATTGAATAAATATTACAGTGTAAAAATCACTAATATTTATTTTTATATAAATAACTATTTGACATGCCGTATGATAACATATTATTGGAAGTCCTGAAAAGGAGAAGGTGGACACGGTTGGGACATGTCCTTAGAATGCCACCTGAGAGCATCAACCCCTCGTGTCTCTTCTTCCCACCCCGAGGATTCCAGCGCCCCGGAAGGCCGCTGACGACTATTCACCGACTACTCAGCGGAACTTCGAGATGCCGGACTGACCTGGGAGGAAGCTAAAGAGATGGCGCGTGACAGAGTGACTTGGAGACGCCTCGTGTTGGCCATATGCTCCACCTAGGGAGCGAACATGGCAAAAGAAGAAGAAATATTACTAGAACGCATGAATTGATTTGTAAGTAAAAAAAAAATTAAATAGTTGTAAAAACACTCGTCAGTTTGTCCGAAAATATGTTCAGATATTTAAAAAAATCTTTGTACGGTAGATTCTTTATACTGCAAAACTGAATCATCGTTTTGAACCTATTATGAATCAAGTGTTTCTCAAATACAAAACTTTTAAAAATTCATGATTTATCCTTGTTAGATGTACGTTTAAATTTGGAATTAAATAGAACCACTGTAAAAGTATAAAAATTAAGATTTCAACAAATGACGAATTCCTCAATTGACATATCTAATTGTCAGTGTTTGCAAATATAAAAGTTGAACTAGTCAACTGGGTTTGGTTCCGGAGTCGTTATTTTCACTTTCGTGCCCCGCTCATTTTGGCAATGGTGTCGGTTCCCACGCCTGTCACTTTATTCCCACGGTTTTGCGGCGAAATATTTCCATTATTTTGCTGCAACGTGTCGCGTGTCTGATCGCGGAATTGCCGGTTCTATTTTAATTACAGGCCTCACTTTTACAATTATGATGAACTTTACTATCGAGTTACGCAACGTGCGTCGCGGAAACGTTGTTTGACTACAAAACTGCTTCAAAGTTTTACATATGAGGTGATGTGACTGAATTTCTAAGTTCAGCCACATCACTCCAGTACTTCACGAACTGCGCTGGTTACGCTTTGCCGAAAAGGTAGATAGAGTTTTTCTGCTGAGAGCACTGTCTGTTTTTATAAAAACCAATACATAATATGGCTTCAGAGTATCTTAATGAGATATTTGTCTTGTATTTTTAACTTTGTGGTATGGTAATATAACAATTTCCTTATCATTCATCATTTCACTTTATGTAATACAGTACTCGATATAAGCCACGTTTATTTAAAGAATTTCGGAACGGATAAAAATCCAATCAAAGATGCAACAAAATAAAACTTCCTGTTTTTATAATACACGATTAAGCATTCAAATGTCGCCGTAAGTCAACAATTTTTAACGGTTATGATAAGCACGTCACACGTCAAAGACTAGAATTAGAGACGTAATGATGTTTTACTCACAGACTTCACCTAGCCAGAGCTACAACAACACTGCCAAAAATGAAGTTATCACAAGTCAAATCATATTTCGACGATCTAATAACATTTGCTGACTGTTTGTCAGACGACAAAGTTCAATTAAATAATTGATAATTAAAACGGTCGATTATAAAAAAATAGCAAACTTCAATTACAAACGAAACTTGATTCCTTTTTCAAATCAGGATAACCGAAAGCAAGCGCGTCGATATCAAAAAGCAACGTCACTTCACGACGAGTGTCCGAAGACAATGAATAGAATTTTGTTTGTGTTTTGTATTATTTATTTATATCGAAATACAGTGTTCACATTAAAAATAAAAGTTTTTTTTATGTCTTAAGTTTACTTTTTATAAAGCAGACTTTCGGCTTTGACGGATACCCCTTTCCCCCAATTAGTCCATTGTATCGTGGTTTTACTGTACTGCAAAAATCATCAACTCTATTTTAATGTCGACTGTAACAACGTCAACATTGTAATCAATTTGTATAAACCACGCTTTTGTAGAGATGTTTTCGCGTTTCAGAATTCAGTTGTTCCGAGAGAATAGCTTTAATTTCATAATAAATTCCGTTTCACTGAAGAAATTTTAATGTTGAATGAAATGTTAAGAATTGAAGTCTTTTCCCAAAGGGCTGGAATAACTCGCCATTAATAAATATACATAACAACCCTAAATAGAATGTCAAGGAATGCTAGATAATTGTTACCATGATTTCTTTGTCAGTGCTTAATATTACTCGGTAAAGTTTAAGAAATAATAACATTTACGTGTTTTTTTACCTATTACTAGATGAAAAAAATTAGAGGGTTATTTTTAATAAGGGACCTAAAAATAACTACATGTCTAGTTATAAATGGTTTATTTTTTTAAGAATGGTACGAATTCGGTAAAAAATACTATTCATTCGTATCGAATTTAAAGATATCGCTTTCGTATTCTTTTTTTCAGGAGAGCTTATCTATCTGAGTTTTAATTTAATAAATTTATTTTATCCATCTTATTTGTTTTGTCGCTTTCCGATATTAAAAATTAAACGTACCAATCTTGAAAAATAAAACAGTCGTATAATACCACTTAATGCGTTTTATTTCATTACACACGACTAGTTTCATTTGTTGATTAATTTTTTACAAATAATCAACATGTTATTCCACAAAGTTAATGCCAAATCAATAAAAAATATTAATTTTCCTCCGGTAAGAAACATAAAAACAATTATTCGAGAACTATAATATGTTGATTGAAACATTCACGTAGATATTGTTCATGAAATTAATTAAACGTTAAAATACACGTCACAACATAATATACAATTTACAAAGTACAGATATGAAACACAATTTCAGGTGAATGAAAATAATTACCATTCCAAACAAGTTTTAGATTAATAACTGAAAAGGCTTTATTTAAAACACGGTTGCTCTTATTACTCTTATATAAGAGAGAATGTTGGTGGCACGCGGCCCATATTCGAGTAAAAGCCTCCTTAATAATAACATTAGGCGTTACAACTTACCCCCGAACTGTTTAACCCCGGCAAAACCAAATTAATGGGCCACTAATAACTTTCTGGTTCGGGATTAAGGTTCCAATTATAGGGGACGAGGATTGTTTTGCTGAAATTTTACATCGTATCCGCGCTGAAATGTGTACTAGCGTGTGTCATTTTTCGATTTCAGAATCCGAAGATTATTTGTCATTAATTTTTTTTTTTAATGAAAATAAGTGATCCACTTTAAAATAGTCTTCGATGCTCAAACGCGTCAAGATTTTAATTTTTAACAAAATTATCTTTTAATGTTTTAACATGATATTTTATTATTAAGGTTTTAAAAAATCAAACTGATTTCGCTTTAAAAAAAAAAAATTTTTTTCTAAATAATATTTGTCTTGTGAGGCAATTTTTTGTTAACTCTTAACTGCCCAGGCCATAGAAACCCCTCCAATGCCCACGGGATCCATATGGGCCCAAACGTAAAGTATTATATTATTGATTATTTCTCGACTATCGTTTTATTTTTTGGGTTGGCAACTTTACTTTTATAACAACGTTAACGAAAAAATATTTGAAATAAGAAAAAAAATCCTGGGCAGTTAGTAGTCAAAAATTTCTGGTCCATATAGACCCTAGGGCAGTCGTGGGTTAATTAACATAATGTAAATATATTGTCAACCAGGCGATTGTAATAGATCTTCCTCGAATGACATAGAGGAAGAATAAAAAATTCATAAATGCTGCAGAAAGATAACACGATTCGAAGGCACGGCCTAGGTTACGTTGTATATGATACAAGGACCTACAACCTGTGGACGCGGAGAGCTGATCCAAACAGTCTACAAAGACGATAAGTTGGGATGGAGCCAAGAAGAATAAGGCTTTGTTGTTGTTGATTTTGATATTTTTATTCATTAGCAAAAAAAAAATATCCATCATAACTATTATTATTATTTTTACTATCATTATTGATAAAAGTGAAGATCCATTGAGGGAGGCTAAATACGATCTTTTTTCTTGTCGATTTTTTACTATCCAAAAATCCAACGCATATTTTCAATAACAATTTTGCATATTTGTTTTTTTTTTTAAGTTTTTAACTTTAAAGTCTAACACACCCTAATGTGCGCGCTTTACGTTTTATGCTATTATAGATAGGCTCGTGTATGGATAAACTTTACAAAGTTATCTATCGGGGATGAAGTTTTGAGCTTATAGAATTTCTCTAGCGGGAGGTGTTATGAACTTGTATACAATATAACCTATATATTTCGGAGGCTGGCACGCTCGCTTTTCCCTTAACTAAAAGTATTTGCACATATTATTCTCTATAGTATGTCATTATTTATTCATCATAACCATTTTCTTTCATCCGTAGTACAACGTTGATTTGTTAATTTTTAATTAATGTTTTACTTATTAATTACCACTTGTTCTTAAAATCTACTGTGACACGTGTTTCGATGCATTCCGCATCATTTTTAAACACCGTACCAAATGATGCGGAATGCATCAAAACACGTGTCACAGTAGATTTTAAGAAACAGTGGTATTTACAAAGTAAAACAAAAATTAAAAATGGATAGATTTTACAACAAAGTGACTACCGAATCAATTATTGAAATTTTTATTTGTTCGTTTAAACAGAGCATATGAAAAATCAATAATTTATTATTATTTATTATACCAAATACTGAACTATCCACTCTACGAGTAAGATATAAAAAATTACATGTTGATATTTATAATTATTTATATATTGTTTATATATATAATATATATATATATATATATATATATATATATATATATATATATATATATATATATATATATATATATATATATCTATATATATATATATATTATATATATATATATATATATATATATATATATATATATATATATATATATATATATATATATATATATATATATATATATATATATATATATATATATATATATATATATATATATATATATATATATATATATATATATATATATATATATATATATATATATATATATATATATATATATATATATATATATATATTTATATATATATAAATATATATGTATATATATATATATATATAAATATATATATATATATATATATATATATATATATATATATATATATATATATATATATATATATATATATATATACAATTATATATACTGAAAATTCACATCGATCAAAATTACAACGAACATAAGAAAAGAATCTAACAACAGAGAATGTAAATGGTATAACTATTTTTTTAAAATGTAATGTGAATGTTCAATAATGGGCAGAATAGTGAACGCTTTACACAAGTGTATAAAAAGATTTTCACAACATTTTGAGTGTGTCCAAATCTTTCACAAATCACACATCTGGGTTTCACAAGTTAGTAGTTATTTTTACATTTTGTCATCCCAACATAGATAAAAAAGAATATGGAAGTCTTCTATATTCTCTCATTATCATTTTCATATCATAATCCATACCTGTATAAGCGCCCTTGAGGTAGATTTTTACGAAAATGGCGCTATATAAATCATCCAAGATTATTATTATTATTCTTATTTATCTGCATATATTAAAATGTCAAAATGTATAAAAAGATGACTAAAGATCAAATGCTAGGTCATAAGCCCTGAAATGCTTAGACATTCATGTTTTTTGTTAAAAAACGAAAGGTGCTTCGTGTCAAGTTGAATCATCTTAATATAATATATTTAATAAAATAAATCATTTGATCAGTGGAATGTTTTCAGTAACCTAACCTAACCTTATTTTTTTATCACTTAAATATCAAGGACTTAGGCAACGTGACCTGTATCATCAGCATGATTGATTTGCCTTTTGAATGTATCTATTTTTAATGGATATTCGATAATTTTCTCGAAAATTTATGTCGAGGACACACATGTCTAAGAACAGTAAGATTAATGATAAAGATATTGAGACATTGCAAATATTGTCTACATAAGTGAATCCCACGTTTTCAACATAAGTGTTAACTTTTAGCCTGAATATTATGTAATTATTTTGATGATTTTTTTATTATTAATTTATTGAGTTTAAAATCATTTTTCCACGTCCATTATCAGTACAACATAAATATTTTTTTCTCTATATTTTACAGATAAAAACTGTTATACGCTAATGTTAAAACATAAAATTTATTTTGAACAGCTCCTACTTTTCTCTGAAATTTCTTCTTTATACATAACTTCGTTTTGTATAGGGATCTTCTAAATATGACTCTTTAGCATCGATCAATATTATAGTGCAATATTAAAGTTTTTTCAAATTTATTTTCTTTTGGCAGTCACCCAGTGAAAAAAATATTTCTGCAGTGCCAATCATTATTTTTATTTGAAAACAAAATAAATTTATTTTCAATTAATATTTTACTTAGTAAATACCACTATTTCTTAAGGTCTACTGTGACATGTGTTTCGATGCATTCCGCATCATTTTCAAACACCGTATGTGAAGCTAATTCTAAATTTCAGAGTTGGGTCCTTGGGACGTTGAAGGTTGAAGAGGGGGCAGGAGCTGTTTCTTATTTTTATTTATTTATTTAATTTTCATTTTTATTTCTAATTTATATTTCTTATCAGTGAGAATAGGGGAAAAACTTTAGTCATTGTTATATTGTTAATTATGGGTTTATTTTTATTTATATTTTTATGAATTTCTATTGTTTCAAAGTGTTGCAAAACTCTAAAATTTAGAATAAGCTTCACATGCGGTGTTTGAAAATGATGCGGAATGCATCGAAACACATTTCACAGTAGATTTGAAGAAATAGTGGTATTAACAATGTTAAACATTTATTAAAAATGGAAAGATTTTACCACAAAGTGACTGCCGAATCAATTCATGAAAAAAATTTTTTTAATAAAAAGTTAAATCTGATTTTGATTCAAGTTCTCGATTTTCAAATATATTTCCAATAAACTAGCAACAGTAATAATTCTTTAGAAGAGGGACTGCTTTAAGTTGTGAGGGTAAATATGTCACTCAAATTCTCCCCCCTAGACACTAAAACTCCGTGATCAACGTTTCCAGTGCATTTTGAATATTTTATACACACATCGGTTATAGTGGAAGAGAAATTCTGAAAATATATGTTTTCAGTTTGGGCTAAAATACGGTGGATTTTCTGAAAACATTGGGGTTTAATATAATAAAATAACAAATTTATAGTTGTTTCCACATTTATTTTATTTGACCAGTAACCATGTTTCGTCATTACTGACACCATCAGACTGGTGGAAGGCTAGACAGAATTCTATGTTATGTACAACAAGGCAGGAGTTGAAAATCATGATTTTATAAACCGTAATTTTTCTGACAAAATTAACTTAAATTGAATGAATTTTAAAGTGTTTTAACAGATGTATTTGTACGGGATGATAAATATCCCATGATGGTTTAAAATTATATATTTACAGTAAAACCCCTATAACGTTGAGATAGGTACCGCGTTATCGAAGGGAACATTTTTTATATGCCTATTTACTTAACCTTTTATTAATTTATGTTTTACATTTTGCCTTGTATTTTTTTATTCGTTTTTCAGTCTTGTTAACCTTAATACCATGTCCTTAAATGAGTAATCGAAATTGCTCATCGGGTATATTATATATGTGACTTATGTACGAAATATGCTTAAATAAATAAACTTATTCTTTTTGAACACTCACCTTATCATTCATCGTTCACTTTGTGTAATACCACTTTAATAAAGTGTACGATGAATGATAAATGTACGATGAAGGAGAGTGTAATATTGTATTACCATAACACAAAGTTAACAATGCTTTTAATAAACAATATATTATTATTTTTGCATCATTTAGAAAAATATTATTATTAGGTAGGCATGCACTTACAACATAGTTAGGAAGGCTTCGTTAGGCCTCCCCCGAGACAGCCCCATAGCATGCAATCACCACCGCAGGCCGAGGGTAGTTAGGCAGGCTACAGTGCCATTTTATAGCGCTCTGGCTGGCGGTGAATTAAATGCACTTTACACGTCACTACATGGTCATTACTGTTTTCAGTAATGGATACAGCCTTCATTATTCAGGCGCAGTATTTTTTATCAGTTACTGCATAATTAGTACTGTCGGCTGGATTGGAAAAGAAATTTGCAACGTCCCCTTTTATAAACATATTTTTTATAAATTTAAAGTTCTAAAGCGGCGGTATAGTATTCGATAATTAGAGGAAAATTGAGAGTGAAAGTTCAAGGATGCATTGAGTTAACTTGGCACATTTCGTTACATGAGTGATAAGAAAGATATAACGTAGAAAGAAGGCGAAAGAGCAATATATTACGGCGCAACGGAAGAGGAGCGAGTGATCAAATGTGGAAAGTTGTATATATAATGAACCGAAATCCAAATTTTGAGTAATGAATTGGCCTACATCAAAAACGTAATTAATATTTCGTTGACAATCAAAATATTTTGTGGTTTAAGAAAATGATTATCGTGACAATCAACAGATTTTGTTATTTATTTATTTTGTTTTTTTAACCTTCTAAATATAGTAATATTTAATTGGGATTGACAATTGAAAGTAAAATATTTAAAAATATTTATTCCTAATAATAAGTTTATTCTACTTGCTTAGTTAATTCGCGGATAAAATATATATTGAAAAAAATACCATATGTAATTTTTTTAACTCATACTCAATAGTCTGCCGATAGTGCATGGGCCACTGAATTGCATCGAGAGAGTGTTGTTTTGTCGTTAATTTTACGAAGAAATATGACAGTCCATGGTTATAATTAATAAATATTCGAGCTAAGAATTAATATTAATAGAATACTCTAGAATTTATGCATATCGTTGATGTTGCATACATATATCAAGCTATAATCATGAATTATTTTGTTTGACTTTATGTTATGTTCGCGGTAAGGTTGTTTGTTTTTATGTTAATATTAAACATTTAATGGGCAGTTAGCTTGCGTTCGCTTTTAACATAAATAGGTTATTTGCCATGTGTGGTTCAGCATTAACAACACATCGAAGGAGTTATCTGGTTCAGACTAAACTGTTGTGTTTAACGTTACTTCATATAACTTGACTGGTTTAGATCTACCGCACGTTGTGTTTAACAGTTATAAACATTACTAGCATTGGAAATATTGGAGTTGCCATACATTCGTACGTATGTGGAAGTTTCATAAAGTCCGTAGACGAGATATTTATTTGAGATAAGTTGTAAATAGTGAAAAGTTTATTTTTTGACATCTCAACATAGATGAAGAAGAATATGGTAATCTGGGTATTTACAGGGTTTACGACCTGTCGTAGACTTGTTAAGTGATCTACTTTAGGCTAACGCGGCGTTCGTTATCTTCTGAGTCTACAACACTTAAAAATGTAACGAAATTCTTTTGCGCGCAGCTTTATCCTCTCATTTTATAGTATCCTGATGATAAAAGCTGTTCACTGTCATTTTCCATGTCACGCTTAATATTTTTCAATATTCGATGTATTGAGAATATAAAATGTTTTTCACATTTTGAGTGTACATGTTGACGAATTTGCATTTCTCCCCTTAGGAGTAATTTTACATAAATTAAATAAAAACTTTATAAATCAAATGGTAGATAGCTATTGTGAACTGAAATGTCATGAGATGGATCATATATATGTATGACTGTGAAAATTTTTAGTAGTTTGGTTGTCAATCGTGGGTAGAATGATGAATGTTACACGCGTGTAAAGTGATCACTTAACCAGCCTATGATAATCATAATCCCTGTAAATTCCTAGACTTACACTTATTTTACTTTTGTAGGAATATTTTTGTTTTTATTCAATATTGGTTAGGAATTGATAATGGATAAATGAACACATTTAGATCGTTAACATAAATTCTAGCACAATAAAGATCTAGTCATGCGTAATGTGACATAAATCTTTAATCGATCAATAGAAAATCAAATACACCAGAGACAGTACAATGAATATAGATAATATATATCCACATGCATACGTATATCACAAGTGCATATATGTACTTACTCGTATATTATCATTGAATATTTTGTAACGTTTACCGAAGGTGCGGACGTTCGCTTTAGTTCGAGTCTTTTTTAGACACTTTTTGATTTGAACGCTAGAAAATGATTACATAGATAACAGAGAGTAGGTATACATCGTTCTAATAGAGAGTATATATATTTTTTCCTGTTTGAAAATATCGTACCTACCAAGGTTACATTTTAACAGTATTACTGAATACTGCTATTTCGATCGTAATTTTCCTACACATTTGTGTAGTTAAATAAAAATTTAACCCTTTTATTCGGCAATTTTTGACATTTTAACATATGTAGATAAAGAAAAATACATATTATTTTTTGACATCTCATCAAAGATGAAGAAGAATATGGAAGTCTGGGCATTTACGGGGCTGACGACCGTCATCGGCTGGTTTAAGTGATCACTTTACACACGTGTAACATTCACCAATTCTACCCATTATTGACAACCACACTACTCAAATTCTTGGAAATTCTTTATAAATGAACCAATTTAGAAACCTTGTTCTTGAATCACTAGAACTTCACTAGAGACATCTTTTGGTGATATATGTAATTGGAGATAATCCAGATTTTGTGAGCAAGTATTTGGACACACTCAAAATGTTGTAAGAAAAATACAGTTGGATATAAAAATGTAAATTAGATTTTCAGGCGTTCCCAGTATAAAGAATAATCTGGGTTCGGATCTTGCATACAAAAAAATGGTCTCTGCTAAATAAAAGCTTTCTGAATCCAATCATAGATGTCTGTTGTGAATTCAATCACGGAACGTCATAAGATAGACCATACATGTATGTATGGCCATACATAAATTATTCCAAAATTTGAGTATTATGGTTGTCAAGCATGGGTAGAATGGTAAATATTACACATGTGGGAAGTAATCACTTGACCAGGCTTTGACTAGTCGTAAGCCCATTAAATGCACAGACTTATAGTAAAATAACTCCTTAAGTGGAGAATCCATGATTTGTGAACAATTATTTAAACACACTCAAAGTATCACTTTTATTTGGATATTTATTTGGTCGGCCTGATATTAATAACTATCTCCGGTGTTGATTTTATGATTGTAAATTGCTAGAGGTTTTTTTTAAATATCAATTTGACTTGTCGGCTTAAAATACTATACTTGTTTTTTTTTAATTCAGGCAAAATTGTAAAAGTATAATATTCAAGGCGGGATATCTAGTCACCCGTAAAGTTCGATAATTTGCAAAGAAGAAAGATTGAAAAATAATGGTCTTTTTAAAATAGATTTTGTGAATCACCATGAAGTTAGTGACATTTGTGCAATGCAAGAATGTTGTCAGTTTCAAATAATAATTTTAATTAAAAAATAATTAAGAACTTCTTATTGCTGAAAGCTTTGCACTTTTCACATTGTTTGCTGCCGCTCTAAACAGCGACTTAGTATTACAGTGGAATCACTCATGTTCCAAAGCAAGGATATAGTATTCTCCACATGCTGCATCTATCTTCCTGGTTTTCTTGTAATATAATACGTATTACTTCGCATCTCTATCTCTTCATATTAAATCCAAAATACTAAGAAAACTATTAGGAACAACATTTTGAGTGTGTCCAAATACTTTGATTAAGTATAGGAGTTATTTTTCATATTATTTTTTCACATGTAAAAAAGATGATGAAAAATATGTAAGTCTGGGCATTTACGAGGCTTACGACCGTCATAGGCTGGTTTAAGTAATCACTTTACACACGTGCAACATTTACCAATTCTACCCATGATTGACAACCATGCTACTCAAATTCTTGGAAGTTCTATAAGATTAAATTTGTAAACGTTGTACATGAATCACTAGAATTTTTACTAAAGCCGTCTATCGGTGAGATGAAGAAGCTTTTTTATTGAGCAGAAACTCTTATATTTGTATTTGAGGTCCGAATCCTGGATTGTAATCACATACATGAAAAACGCCAGAAAATATCCTTTTCATTTTATTATTTTAGCTTTTAATTTGACCAAATAATGTATTAACGTGTTAATTAAAAGATTTTAAAATTATTTTATGGAATCCTCTTCCGCTTCCTTCCTTACTTCCTTTCCCCCTCCAATTTCCTTACCCTTCCTCGCTTTTATCAAATCTTAATCACTCCTACCGCATCTCCTCATGACTCATGTTTATTTCTCCTCACATGTGTGAACAAGTACTATGAGCCCGCTAATAGCAAGCAGCTGTGTTAGGTACATTGACAACGATCACTGGTCTGTTTTTGGTTGGTTGGAAGATATTGATATATATATATACTAACGATTTTTTCTCTTTTTTGCAGGTGAGGATAATATTTATCACTAAGTTCTTGATCGCTTTTGTAATGAGCGATTTTATCACACCAAGAAAAAAGTATCAATCCAATGCTTCAAATGCCGGTTCAAGGTAACGCATCTTTTACTGTTAAAAACATAAACATGAAAAATCGGTTATATTTTTTGACACTTCGATAAAGATGAAGAATCTTGGTATTTACAGGACTTGTAACCTGTCATAGGCTGGTTAAGTGATCCTTATCTAGATATACAAATCTGAAATACAATTGGTGAATGTTGCACCTGTGTGTAAGCGGTTGAGTGATCACTTAACCAGTCAATGATAGGTCGTACGCCTCTGTAAATTCTCAGACATCCATATTCTTCTTCACCTTTTCTTATTTTTTTTATCTATTAAATATAGTTAAAAGAGTATTATTTTCTAGTTTAGTTAATTTTCTAGATATTTCTACTTTACAATCTCTAAATTCGTTATGCTGTTCACTCCAATAAGGAGGCTTAGCTCTTTTGCTTGGAGAGGGATATACGCTTATTATGTATTGTTTATGTTTGAAGATGATAACATATTATTTTTATTGCTTTCATTATTATTTTTTTTTTCCGTTAACATATTTATAATTGTATGCTGAGATGTCGAAAATAGTTTATATTTTATTATTTCGTGTTGGAAATATTATGTTCAATAAATAAATAATTAATTATCAAAATATTTTCGTTTATTTCAAATGGTAAACATTTGGACGCACAAGGTTAAACAAACACAATTTTTAATTGAGAGAAAAAAAAAGATATGCCGAAATTTACCCCATAGGTGTGCAAGACTGTACGTTAGAACGTATTCTACTGAACGGTGAACAAAACGGACGCCATATTATTATGGTTGCGGCTGCCTCCAAACATTACAGTCAGGTGACCTTTATTACGTTATCTACATTCATACAAATGAAGAGTAATTTCTTTAATAACTCATTGAATTTTCAAGTGGTATCCCGCGAGGTTGCTTTGTCAAAAGCTCGACTGTGTGTGTGTGAGATGAAAATTAGAAGCTTTAAACGAAAAATGTATCGCAATACCCAGAGCAAGAAAATAACCTTTCACGTTTTTATTTTTTTATTTTTTACTATGAAATATGCGAATGTTAATAAAGCGCTAATCGAGAACTGTTATTTTAATTATTTAAAGTTCACTTCAATATTTTAATATATGAGTCTGACAGGCGCCGTGGCGTAGTTGGGTAGACGCTCGACTGCGAATCTGATCGTCGCGGGTTTGTTTTCGCCGATTACCAAAATAAATTAAACAATGATTTTTGCAATTAGTCTGGGTATTTGTGATGTATTTCTTCACGTTTACTCTCACTTTCCTTACTTTACTATGACTATGAGTCTCTAAAATAAAATTAAAAAAGGATACCATGTTTGAAACATATTAATATTTTTCCTTAAAAAGGGGATATTTTAAATGTATTTTTAAAGGACACATAAAACAATCATTGCATCTTTTGAAATAAGATTAATTAACTGATTGCTTAGTTTTTTTTATAGATGTGTTCGGTATAGAGAAGTTATGAAATTAATGTTTGCGCAACAAATATATTAATGATTTATATTGAATAGTGTAGGATAAATAAGTTTAATGAAGAGTGGAAAAGAGGTTAATATTATTTTTCTATGCGTTCACTCGTTTGAGAGTGATTTTGAAGATTGTTATTAGTAAAAACTCAAAAGATATGCAAAAAGTTGATAAGTCATATCTTGCGGTACGATGTATGATGACTGTACGACATAATAGAAGGAAACATAGAAATAGAAGATAGGATGGAGAAGACTAAGTGAGATATATGTGGGTAGTTAAAAAAGTCGCGTCGTAGAAAAAAATATATTTTTATTCATATTTTAATTTTTAATAGCTAAGTAATATGTTATATTATCATAAAACATTATCAACCAAGAAAACATTATAGATCATTTAATATATAAATAATTTATAATGGGTATGTGATTTGAATCAACGTGATTATAACAAAATTATTTCATTGTTTACACAGGTTTTTGATATAGCCTCAATTAAAACATATAATTTGAATAACATTCATTAAATAAAGTCATTAAAATGTAAATTAATTTAATAAATTATCTCAAGAAACGCGAACCTAATAGTAGTTAAAATATTCTGAAATATATTTCAATGACCGATTGATTTTATTTATAGCTTATTGTTATCACCGTGCTGGAATATTCGTAATTTCGTCATCGCAATCTTGTGTTTTTAATTTAATCGTGTAAAATTTGTCCGTTGAAAAATTATAATTAATATCTGGCTTTTGCGAAACAATGAAAATATGTTAAAACGGATACAATGCTCACCTTGAAAGGAACGTCTTAATGTTTTATTGAACAATTTATTTAAAGAAAAAAATGTGAATCGAATCGCTTTTAGGAGATGCGGTATGGAATTACTCTCAGCTCAAACCGGTATGTACCTAGTACCTACACATTCCTACCCGAGTACTATCAGAGTATCAGAGGGAATCTTCGGCCATTTACTACTACTTGCTAACTTGCTTCATTCGGCCGCGAACTCTTGCGGCGTACGGATGTGTCGGAGGCTTCTGCGCCGTTAAAGCCTTTCGATCCAAAACCCGAATACGATCGCGGAGATTCGAGATTCTACGTTTCCACGTCAAACATCCAAAAAATTCATTCGGTATCCGTCAAAAGCGTTTCCGTAATATCTACGAACATTTTCCGGAAAACTTTCAGGTTCATTTTTTTTAAACGTACAACAGTTTTAATTTTGTGTTTTGAGTCAAAGAGTGCACTGTGCTTCTTAGATAATTCAGCGAACGTGTTTTTGTGTTTGGTGTTTATAAAACCATTATGTTTTTTCAGTGTTGTTTTCGTGTAAAATCGTGTTGAGTTCCAACTGATGGACATTTTAAGCGACTAGATCGAAAGGTAATAATTTTGATTGTAATTTTTGATTAATTATTAATTTAATATATTATTAGATTAAAACCAATATTTTTAGCTTTTCCACTTTATTTTAATTTGACGTCGTTACCGACATCATCAGACTGGTCTGATTATGTCGGTAACGACGAAACCCGGTCGCTGGTCAAATTAAAATAAAGTGGAAAAGCTAAAAATGTTGGTTTTAATCTAATAATATATTAAAAATGCAATTCCATCAAGTGTCAGTGGATAATATAAATCTAATTATTAATTTGATTAAAAGATTTCCATTTAAATGTAGGCTGTATTTACATATTCAGAGTTTTTTTTTGCAAATACTGATTTACTATAATTTTTAACCTACTTTAATAAAAAATGTGTCCTTATGAACGATTGTACATATAAAATAATCTTAATTCACACTTTGGATCAAATATGTCTTATTTATCATTGATATATTTCCGTGTAAGAAAAACTGTTAGTTCACAACGAGGTGCTAGTGCGAATACTGCAAAGAATTGGCAAAAAAAGGAAGAAAGTACAGTTAACGTCGTTGAAATGCGATTCGAAAGACGAACGTGTGAAAACAATTTTGTTTGACAGAAATTATGAAAGATATTTGAAAGAATTAGTTAGGGACAGTAAAAAATATTAATAATGGTTCGTTGAGTGGTTCGGATATATAGAGCGAGCGTATGATGTAATAATGAACATGTAGAATATTTGGCAAATATGAATGAGAGAATAAAAAGTGGATGGCTAAGCAAAACTTGGTACGACCAAATCATTGAATTCCTGAAATATGGTCGAGTCAAGGCAGCTACCGGTGTTTGTCAAAACGGACAAGCGTGGCGTTCCATCCTCTTTTCCTATGCCTGCAGTGAAGCGTCGTGATAGAAGTAGTTATTTCTTAGACATTAAGTACTTCCTAATTTTGTAGATGTATCTCAAGATAAAAAAGTAAAAGTCTGCAAATATTTATGTGAGGTTTATTTATTGACATGTCAACATAAATGAAGAACAATAAAGAAGTCTGGGCATTTACAGGGCTTACAAGCGTCACAGGCTTGATTAAGTGATCACATTACACACGTGTAACATTCGCCAATTCTATTCACGATTGACAACCACACTACTTAATTTATGGAACTTCTAGATATATTGATCAAACTCGTGACATAGTTCATTTGAGTTCACAACAGCCATCGATGTTAAAATTAACAAAAACTCATTATATTTGTGTGTAATGTCTGAATCATGGATTAAATTGACACACTTAAGCTCCGACCGAAAATTTGATTTTCTTTTTTTTAAATATTATTTATAATTTGAACAGTTTTTTATTGTAATTTATTTTAGTGTTTTTATATTTTTTCACATTTTTTTTCGTACTGTTTCGGTATTTCAGTCTTCAAAATATTCAGAATAATTACTTTACCGATCGCCATTTAGGTCAAATGACAGAAAACAAGTTTTTTTTTGTGAAGAAAAATTATAATAAATTACGTATTCAAAATATTGTGGAATTGTTCATTTGGTCGTAAGTGTCCGTTCACTGCTTAATTGATATCTTCTTAAGCACCAGAAAATGATAATAAAAAACACGTTTTCTGAAATTGCCAAATCGTGACCGATCCGAAATGGCATTGGGCAGTTGAAGCTGTGTATCTTGAAGCCTCCGTTTATATTTATTTTACTATATTTATCTTTAAAAAAATCAAATTGGTTTTATATTTCCTTAGTGCGTTAAGATGTACTTCAATTTGTAATTGTATGCGTTCAAGACGGGTCAATATATCTGTGACAGGTAATAAAGGCTGTTTTAAAACCCTAATGGCAGCTCCATCTGTTGAATGCAATAGTAACACACGCAATAAAAAAAGTTGCTTATGGCAGACAGCGTGTTTCTTGGCAATTTATAGATTTTTTTGTTTACCTATACAGTCACAAACACTGTAATATTATACATTTTATTACAGAAATGTGTGATATTTATTACTAGTTTTACCCGTCCATATGTTCCTTTGGCTCAGAATCGAAAAGAAATAGAAGAGAAATCACAAATTTATAATATTAAATAATTTGTGAAACAACAATGCCATTAAAAACATTGAAAATATTTTATGACGGCAGCTGTTAAGAAGCACGCTCTCCGCCATAAGTAATTTTTAGTGTTGCGAGTGTTGCTGTTTCGTGATAGATGGCGCTGTTTAAAAAAACACATATATTTACCTATCACAGAATATAAAAGCATGCCAATTGGAATGCGCGTTGTGTCAAAATTTCAATGGAATCCGTGAATATAATAAAACAAGTATAAAGTTTTTATTCCACTTTTATTTTATTTGACCAATGATCGGGTCACCGATATCATCAGACAGTTGAAAGGCTTGATTTTTTTATTTTTATATACATACATAAAAAGACGGGTTGAAAACATTGATTTTATTTATTTTTTCAAATATATGTAAAAACTTTAGGAAATGTGAGATTTTTAACAAACAAAAATTTACGTTTTTATTTTATTTTATTTATTTATTTACGACATTACTGCCTTTTACGAAAATTTGAGAATATTACATGGAAAATAATAATGAATAAGAACATATAATTTAAAAAAAAAAGAAAAATAGAAAAAGAAGGTATAAGTAATGAAAAAATGCAAATCTTGGTGAAAACTATTTTTTTATAACCCTTATCCGCACCTATTGGTGCATAGGGCCCTGCATCAAATTGACGCAGTGTTATCTTGATCATTATTTACATGAAGGCAAGGTGATCACTATTGCGCTTCAGGAACCAGTCCAGGGTTATATTAAATAAATATTACAGTGTTAAATCACTAATATTTATTTTCACCTCCCCTCCTGGGAATCGAACCCGGGACCTCCAGCACGGTAGCTAAACACGATGACCATTACACCACGGAGGCGGACAAAAACTAAGATTAAAAAAAATTGGTACAAATTAGTGAAGCTGATAATCACCATAAAATTCATACCAGAGACCTAAAAAGTGGTCTATAAATTTTGACTTAAAGATATTTATTGATGTACTAAAAATATCAACCAATGGCCCGTATTCATTGCCATATCATATGTATTGTATAACATTTTTTTTTGTTTTTGTGTTTATCTTGTAATATTAATATACATATTCGAGATATGTAGTTTACCTTTAAAATAGAAAATCGAACATCGACCTCAGTGTTACGTAGATCGTGTATGTATAAACTTTGCATACCTCTAGACTCTAGACCGTGTTGTTTTTGTTTTGAATTTTAGATTATGCTAAACGCCTTGACTCTAGCTCCTACCTGCCAAATTCGGATTCTAAAATAGCTAAAGCCGCTTTCCATGATAATGCCACAATAACTTGATTCCTGGACATGTTTGACTCCAATTGACAGATTTCATAAATACTAACGATTGCCAGACGCAGGAAGTGCAAACACGACATGTGTTCGTCAATGTGTCGCAATCAATGTGCGCGTGAGTGATGTGTCGATGTGTTTCAATTATTTGGTAATTAGCTAGCTCTTATTTCGCAATTTCGCTTCGGCAAGCTGGTCATAAAACGAACGACAAAGCGGTTTGTACATTTATTTGTCTGACTTCTTGTACGGAATAAATGAACATTGTAAAGAAGCAATATCTTCCATCCTACCTGAAGCAGTCAAGTGATACTGGGAAGGTTTTTATATGCGTTATACGGACAGCAGATATTGATTGTGTATTAATGTAGTCGATACAAACATGAAATATGATGATATTAATTATTTCATTTTATTTTTTGATATCTCATCAAAGATAAATATCTCAAAAAATAATATGAAAATAACTCCTGTAATTGGAGATAATCCAGATTTTGTGAACAAGTATTTGGACACACTCAAAATGTTGTAAATAAATTATCTGGTCAAATTATAAGCTTAATAACAAAAATGAAAATGGTATTTTCTGGCGTTTCTCATGTGTGTGATTATAATCCAGGATTCGGATCTCACATACTAATATAAGAGTTTCTGCTTAATAAAAAGCTTCTTTACATCTCACCAATAGATGTCTCTAGTGAAGTTCTAGTGATTCATGAACAAGGTTTCTAAATTGGTTCATATATATAGAACTTCCAAGAATTTGAGTAGTGTGGTTGTCAATAATGGGTAGAATTGGTGAATGTTACACGTGTGTAAAGTGATCACTTAAACCAGCCTATGACGGTCGTAAGCCCCGTAAATGCCCAGACTTCCATATTCTTCTTCATCTTTGATGAGATATCAAAAAATAATATCAAAAAAAATATAATAATAATAATATGAAAATAACTCCTGTAATTGGAGATAATCCAGATTTTGTGAACAAGTATTTGGACACACTCAAAATGTTGTAAATTATTTCATTAATTGATTCGGCAGTCACTTTGTGGCTACCGATGATAAAACTATTTTTAATTGAAAATTTTCATAGTAAATACCACTATTTCTTAAAATCTACTGTGACACGTGTTTCGATGCATTCCGACCATACGGTGTTTGAAAATGATGCGGAATGCGTCGAAACATGTGTCACAGTAGATTTTAAGAGTGGTTGTCAATCATGTGTAGAAAATTAAATGTCACACATGTATAAAGCGATCACTTAAACCATCCTATAACAGGCCGCAAGCACTGTAAATACACAGATATGAAAAATAGCTCCTATAATTGGAGATAATCTAGATTTGTGAACAAGTATTTGGTCTCACTCAAAATGTTGTAAATATGGTGCAATTTAATGAAAATGAATTATCGTTAATGGAGTGTGATGGTTGAATTAATTATACAATCGAATCGTTAAGGATGTGGTTTTTAGACCTGTTAATTAATTTTACGCAAATGTAATGAATACGTTAATTTATTTAGCATTTATATTTAAGTTAACATTTAGGAATTCACTCATTGGTGCCGAAGGCATAATTTTTATCACAATCAATTTAATCTTCCGATAACACAACATGAGCTAATTTTATTTTGGGTCAACAAAGATAAAAAAAAATATTTATTATTTGAACAGTATTTTTTTTATGTCACAAGAAAAATATGTTAATTTTGAAAAAAATCTTGTCCGCAATGACAGCGCCATCTCTTAAACGTGACAGCATCACACATAGTACTAAATATTGCTTATGTGGACAGCGTCATTCTTGACAGCTGCTGAAATATTGTATAACCACAAGCATTGTGTAATCAAATATATTGGAAATGTTTGCTCTCTCTTTTCTATCTTTTCCATTCTACTAGACTGAGCCAAAGCGATTCATGGATGATAACGCCAAGTTGATTTGGAATATAAATCGGCACGGGAAACTATTTTCTTCTTCACTAATTGTTTCGGCAGTCACTTTGTGGTAATATCTATTTATTTTTAATTCAAGTCTTACTTAGTAAAATATCACTATTTTAAATACTATTGCGACACATATTTCGATGCACTCCGTTTGGCTCTTTACGGGATCTTCATAACTCGACGTAGGCTAGAACACTCTAGGAGGGTAAAAACCAAAAAGAAGAAGAAGAAAAGATGCATTCTGCATATTTTTTAAACGCTGTGTTTGATTCTTATTTTTTTTATTTCAGTAAAACTAAAATTTAAAACCAATTTTTTTGTCTTAAAATTATCATGCATTAAATTTCGGTTACGAAAAATGCGTCTTGTATAGAACAGACGCATGCGCAGACGATTGTATTGTTAATTGTGAATATATTATATAACGATACCTCTTCAAATTTATTTTACGAATAAATTAATCATATGCAAACGTCATCCAAGGTGAATTATTAAACACCTACTTACTACCTGAGTACTCGAATATGTTACAAAATGAATACAAGTAGATATCTACCGGTTGCTTTGGTAACGAGTATAATAATGTAGATATCAAAATCGCACAATCATTTTTATCTGATATTTGTAAGATAATGGAGTTATATACTTTTTAGTGTTTTGATGAAAATGTTTTGATTCATACTAAGTGACAATTTAAAGGAATTCAAAGGTGTAAAACGTAATTTTGTGCATTTTGTTATACTATACATAACAAACTGCACAATGATTATCTAATTTAATTTTGACCTGATATTTGTATGATAATGAATTACATATTTTTTGATGTTTTGATGAAAATGTCATCATTCATACTTAAAGTAAAAATTTAAAGGAATTCAATTTGTTATATGTTACAAAATGCACAGTAATTATCTAATGATCTAATTTAATTTTATCTGATATTTGTAAGATAATGAATAAGATAATGATAATGAGTTAATTTAAAAAAAATGTTTTCATCTATAATGAAAGTGAAAATCCCACTTTGTAATTGTACTTTTCATGTTAAAAATTATTTGTTTCGAATGTTTTTGTTGATTAGTTTTATCTCTAAAGCTTTTCAAAATTTTCAAACATTTTCCAAAAGATTTGAGTTTAGTTCAGAAGATAAAATACGGGATTTAAAATCTTTCACATTGTTACATCGAAGACTTGTTTATTTTTATACATAAAAGTTGATAGACTAAACCCCATATTTTTTTACGGATTTATTAATGATAATTAACTTCAATTCAGATTATCCAACGAAGGTTTGTACACCTCCGAAGTGTATTTGTTAGCGCATTTTGGTATTGTGTTTGAGGTCTCGGGTTCGATTCCCAGATTGGAAATGAACATACCTGCAGCTTAAGATTGATCACCCTGTCATCACATTATCAACAGTCAAGTAAGCATTACATCAATTTAAAGCAATGTTTACTTACAAGTTTATCAAGTGCCTTATGCACTATTGGGTGGGGATAAGGATTAAAAGTAGTAGTTATAATTATTTCATTTAATTTTATGAAATAATTATAAAATGTTTAAGGGAAATATAAAATCAATTTTTGTAAATCCATCAGTCGTAATTTTGTAATTACATTTGAGATTCATTGTTAAAAACATTATATTGGAATGAAAAATAACTGAAAAGGTTGACAAGAATATATATTTGAAAAAGTGGAGATTCGTTGCATAAAAGCTTTTTAATGATAATAAATCAAATAACGAAAAATCATACAACAGCGCATGAAATAAAGCTTTCAATACTATTCACAAAGGTCCCTTTGATCAGCATGCTTATAATATTTATTATTCTGTGATTGAACATCATGTCAAAACTCAAACGCAGTGACGTGAATGGTATTTTCCAAGTAAACAGTCGACTTAATTACTGACAAATTTATGCCACGAGTTGAAAATTATATATGACATTTTGTAAAGTTTCATTAAATATTTTACATTCACGAGTGATGTTTGAGCAAGCTTGAAGTCGAATAGATGAATTGTAATATGGCGTGCAAGTTGTAGATTTCTGTTGATACTATGGAGGTATAAAGCGTCAACATAATATGTACATAAATTATGTTTATAAAGTGGAAAATGTGACTTCGTTTGATGCTTTGAGACGTTGACGAAATAATACGTAATTCAGGTTAGGGGAACATTGGAGTTTTTTAAAATGAATTTTCGCTCTTTGTCATATACCATATTTACTCGTACTTAATGTAGGTCAATATTCGTTTTTTTTTAGTTGAAAGAATTTTTCATATCATGAGTTTTTAATTATTTAATTTAAATTGAGGATCAGAAATATCGAGGTGCTGTTTAAAGCTACCCAAGACAAGGACTCTCAGGTGATAATTGACTTCAGGGAGACCTGACATGATAAGCACAAAAGAAGAAGATCAACCATTTTTTGAGAAAACCTATAAAAAAATAGCGTAGATGTGTATTTTTATAATCCAGCGTAGGCGCTGCTTTTCTACTTATTTTTCTACTGTGTGTACGAACGAGTATATTTTTCACTATTTCACGTTAATCTTCATATCACAGATAAGAATTTTATTCCTTTAAAATACCATTCGTTTCATTAATTAATATGAGCATTGAGTAATACAGTAATCAATTGGAAGAGTAAACCTGTTGAAATGGTTTTATACATCTGTAAATCGATGACAACGTAAATATCTTCTATTGCTTTCACTCTATCATAAGGTTATTCAAAATTAATTAAGGTCTATTGAAAATAAATATGTACCTACATAAATAATTAAATACTTTGAATTATTTTCATTTGGAATCTTTCAATCACAGATTGGCTGCTGCCTTATTTTTTTTAATAAATTCATATTGATGTTAATACAAAACCCATATGAGTTTGGCTTCTTTTAATTCTTCAATATTAAAGAGATTCGAACACCATAGAAAAAGTATTAAATAAACCTTTTACTCCACCAAGCGTATGTGTCTTGAGAAAAAAGCCAGGTGCAGAATATCTACAATACATTGTTACCTCAAAAGATGTATCCAAATCAGAAAAGATAAATATCTTATATTTTCTGTCAACGAATCCTACATTGTTGTCATGGAAGAAAGTATAACCTCATTGGCCAATTCGTTCACAATAGTGGTTGTATCATACATAATATATTTGGTATCTTTTGCTTTCACTCTCTCTTCTTTTTCTGTTCACCTGTGACCTTTATTATGATTGGCTCTTGTCGCATAACCGGCTGACGCATCTCAAGATATCAACCTCACCGTATTGTTACGTACCTGGGCCTAGCACACCTCTCGTTCGCTCATGTTTTCCTGTGAACTATTCCGTTGTGCAACAAGGTGGAATAATGAACAAACGGTCATAAAATTAACCAAAACAAAAATAACATAACAAATTGCCATGTTTCTTAAAGGCGAGTGTTACGGCTTGAAAGCGTTTTGATGAGATTTCAACCTTTCGTGGAACACAGTCTTTCCTCTTAGTTTCATGTTGGCCTGGTATTTATGAATCACATCATATGAAATATAGTTTCCTTAATACAAAACATCATCTCCCGAAGAAAAAAATATATTTTATTGAAAAAAATAACCTATCGTGTTATAATTTTTCCTGGAACTGCGATTTGGTTATTTTTTAAATCTAGGCATGTAGTTTTTCCAAGAAATTCGTAAAAAATATCGAACATACGAATAACTTTTACTTAAAATATCTTCTATATCCTGTAATCCTGTTAAAAATTTAAATCTCTAAATATGAAGATACTTTTCTTGCTCGTAAAATGTTTTAGCAGAAGAAGGATGAAAGTAGACTGAAAAATAGTCGAAATGTGTTCTCTCAGAAGAATGCGCGGCAAAGTGTTGAATGATAGATGTTCGAATGTTAATATAAGGAAATAAAGGCTGAGATAAACATTACCGAATAAATTATGAAAGGTGTGTTGAGATGATTTGGGCACGTGAATCGAAAGAGTGAAGGAGGAATAGTAAAACAAATTCTTGAGGCGAATGTGGTTGGAAATTGAAACAGAGGAACACTGAAGAAAACTTGCCATGATCAAGTATTTGAAATACTTGAAAGTGGTTAGGTCAGGACCCGGAATAATTGGCGGGTATGTATGAGAAGATTGTTTTCAAAGGCAAAGAATCTTCGTTTGTTTTGGGGTTTTATTCTCTCTGCCTACTCCTGCAATAAAGTTGTGATGGTTGGTAAGATAGTGTCTTAAAGTTTTGGAGAAAAAAATATAAAAATAAATTATGCTGTATTAAAAAAATAAACAACAATAATGAGTCATTTTTACCAGTAATATTTCAAAATAGTACATTCATTGTAAAGAAAAACATATCATTTTTAAATTTCTCGGTGATAAACTTTAATTTATGAACACAAAATATTCACAATATTAATTGCACAAAGCTGATATTTTTTCCTCTAATTTATGACCGACGAAATCGACTTTCGTTCCCTCGAAATATATATTAATTAATATTTCAATTACTCGCGTATTTTTACGTTTATGAGTTTATTAGAAATCACTGCTTGATAATTACCGATTGAGATTGAATACCGGTACAAAAATTGCATCTATCGAATATTCAATAAAATCCAATGATATATAACTGTGACTGTTTATCATTTGTGTCTGGTATAAGAGCAAATATAGTAATGGACCTATTTTAAAGCAATCAAAACTAGGGTAACGATCTGTGCATTTTATTTGAAAGTATAACTTTAAAATATGGTATTTAATTTTGTTAATTTCAATAATTTAATTTAAGTATCAAATTTTATTGTGATACTATTTTGATGCACATTATATCATTTTCACACTCCGTTTACAACACGTAACTTTAATTTGGCAGATGTGTCCTTGGGATGTTGAAGGATGAGAAGAAGGTTAATTAGCAGTTAAGGAGCAGTTAATTTTTTATCAGTCAGTGGGAACATGGACCATGGAGGAGCGGTTTTAATCATTGTCATATTGTTATTAACAGATTTTTTTTATTTATTTTATATTTGTTTGATTTTCTTATGTTTCAAAATATTGATGTTTAAGAATTTATAAAAAAATATCATTAATTGAGTCACTTTGTGGTAAAATCTATCTATTTTTAATTTAAGTTTTATTTACTAAATACCGCTTTTTCATAAAATCTATTGTGACGCGTTTTTCAATGCATTCCGTTTTATTTTTAAACACCGTTTGTAAAGCTAATTCTATTTATTTTTTTATAAAGACAACAGTTACTTCATCTCAAATTGAGTCATCTATCATATCTATATCATATAATTGACATGTTATTTCATGTGTGAGGTTGCGGCCGAATCTAAGTTTGATTTGAATAAGTTTTTTTTTATTAATCAGAGATGCTCATTTTAATATATGCAATGTTCTTCCCGAATTATTTCACATACTGGAAGACGCCCAAAAACAAATCATTAAGTGGGATTAATTTAAAAATATATATTTTTGATATCTGCAAATAAATGAAGCAGGATATGGAAATCTACGTACTTACAGGGCTTATGACCTGTCATATACTGGTTAAGTGATCACTTTACGCACGTGCAACATTCAATATGATTGATGACAATATATTCTAATTTTTGGAACCTCTACTTACTCGTATATCATTAATCTCATGACATTGTACACGTGAGTTCACTGGAGCCATCTATGGTTGGATAGAGAAATATTTTATTTTGCAGAACCCTTTTGTTTGGATGAATGTATGCAAGGTCCGAACCTCGGATTATTTTTACATATTGGGAAACGCCTGAAAACATGATTCAATTTTATTTAAAATAATTTGTTCGAAATTTTTAATCGTGTATCCAACGTACGTTTTTTTTGAGTTTTAAAATTTATTTATTTTATGTGATTTATTATGAATAATATGGTAAACGGTTAGATATTACTACAAAGTGGCTACTGAGTTAATAAATGAAAAAAATACCATATTCAATAACTACAGAAATCGAACCATATCAGCATACTTATTATTACATACTGTCTACACCAGTCTGATGATGGCGGTAACGACGAAACCCGGTCGCCGGTCAAATAAAAATAAAGTGGAAAAGCAAAACATATTGGTTTTAATCTAATAATATATTACATACTGATTATATCAACCTAATTCTATAATATATACTTACCAAATTGCATTTTTGTTTTCATGTAGTTCAATGGCTAAAAAATTAACGTTTTCAGACAACTATGAATGGACTCAATATGCGTTTGATTGCTATTAAATATTCTCTCTCTGACTATTTGGCACTGAATTGGAATGTAATATGCCAAGTTTAATTACGAACTCAAATAAATTGCAATTTTATTTACTTGTAAATATTAAACATTGAAATTTATCTGATTCAAATTAACTTAATGATTGTGATGAAGAATTTTAATCTATTACATCCAATTGAATGAAATTTTATTTGGACGGTTTTATTTATTATATTGATGATATTTTATTATGCATACGATTTGTATTTTGTGTAGTTGTATGTGAATAGTGCTTTGGTAGTGACGTGTAGTATTGTTTGCATGCCGGTGTAGTAGTTGTCCCGACGAAGAGACGGTACACAAAAATCTCGGCCAGTTGTTATATACTGATAATACTTACATATTTGTATAGTAAAAAAGTAAAAATTAGTTAAAAGTACAAAATTAAGTTTTGAATTATGTAGTATTGGCGATTTTGTGCTACTAAAATTATTATTACATCGCTCTTACGCAGAACTGAACTTAACTAACTGACTAACCAACCACCACGCCACTTCCCCGAAGGGGTGAGCAGAGAGAATAGAACGCCAAACCACTCTGTCTTTGCAAACATTCTGCGCCCCTTCCTCATTCATACATCTTTTCATACATACCCGCCGAATTATTTCGACTCATAACATAACCAGAGCTGAACTTGGTTATAGAGAATAGTTGTACCTCGGTTCTCGAACCCGAGTTGATTGTACGTATCATAATAATAGGCTACAAATCACATGGTGTCGTGTGTGCACGCCTTAGTCTTAACTGTGAACATCCGACGCCCGTTCCCATCCCATACCATTCTACCGACCTGAGTGTAAGTTGGGTGTGACGTAACACCGCGAGTGGAATTCCAATCCGGTCACCCGGAATCCACTTATCTCGAGGGAACTCAAAAAATACACTTAGCTCCCTTGTGGTCTTCCCTATAAAATATATGTTAAAATAATAATAAAAAACCCTTACTCCGATTTCAATTTGATAATATTTTCCCATAGTAAAACTACACAACTACAGTATACAGTGATATTCGAAAGAGATTTCAAGTTCGTGACGAAAAAATTTCATAGTTTGGTGACTGACCGGAGCCATTTCGTCGTAACGTAACACGTTACGATGCGAGCATTCTGGCAGTCAGTACAGCGAGCCGAGCGCTCCATCCATAGCTTCTGATGCTCGCTGATGCTCGCCGCGAGCGACTATATCTATCGTTAAAATAATTCATATAGCAGAAATCTTCATTAATGCATATGAGGTTATTGTGCTTTTTAATTAAGTAGAAGAAGAATATGTAAGCTCTGTCATAACATTCATCATTCTACCTGTGATTGACAACCACACTACTCAATTTTTTATAACTCATACATGTATCATTAATTTCAAGACATTTATGTTTGAGTTCACTGGAGCCATCTATGGTTGGTTTGAGATAGCTTTGAGAAAGATCCTAACTGGATTATTTTACAGACTGGAAGACGACTGAAAACATGATTTTTAAATGTTTTATGTTGCTTAAATTTTACCAGCTATTTTATTCAAACAATTTATATTTCCAGTTTCTTAATATTTGTTCACAAATTCCAGTTTGTACATCACTTTAGGGGTTGTTTCAAGTAATGTGGAATATTACACAATGAATAATGTGAACACTTTTTAATCAGTCAATGATATATATTCAGCCATTTCAATACCCACACTACCATATTTTTATCTCATCAGTGTTCTTCATCTATGCTGAGATAAAAAGTAAATGTTTTATCTCAAACTGGTAGATGAATAAGCATGGCATGGAGGTCTTCTTTGATTCCGATTGCGTCAGTACCTGTTGACTATTGACTGCCATATAACTGAAGACTTAATTCACCTTCATCGCTGTTAATTGACTGGCATTGCGAAAGAAAGATCACGATGAGAGTAGGTTTATTTGTTTTTTTATTTAGCTCTGAGACGTTTATATCATACAGTCTCTGTTGTTATTTTTGTTTTTCCGTTATTCTTAGCTTTTATTTTTGTTGATCTAACGATTTTGTATGACATAAGTATCCGTCACAAGTTGTAATATTTCAACAAATACCGAAAAAAAAATTCCCTTCAAATTTATTCCAAAAGATTTTTTCAAACCTTTAATCGTACCCCAATGGTGCATAAGGTACCGCATCATGTAAACGCAGTATTATCCTGATCCTTATCACATGGAGGAAAGGTAATCAGCCCTCCGCTTCAGGTACCAGTCCAGGGTAGTATTGAATAAATATTAGAGTGAAAAAATCACTTATATTTATTAGCCCCCACCTGGGAATCGAACCCGGGACCTCCAGAATGGAAGCCGACCATGCTGACCATTACACTACAGAGTCGGACCTCCCAAAGATACTCCATGAAAAATTAAGTTATTTTTCGACATCTCAACATAGATAAAGAAGAATATGGAAGTCGGGGCATTTACGGAACTAATAACCGCCATAGGCTGTAAAAATAATAATTTAAAAATTAATCCTGTAATTGGAGATAATCTAGATTTGTGAGCAAGTATTTAAATTGTTGAAAATAAATTTTGTTAATTTTATGTATTTATGTATTCAATTTGATAATATGGGCGTTTACCTCCATTAACTGATTATCTAACTTCGTTTAGATTGTTATGTTTAAATATATACATATTTTTTTTAAAATTTTGTAAATGTCGGATGACACGGCATTACACTGAAAAAAAACTAAATTCACACTTCGGACGGGAAAGGTATTTCTACCCGTTCGGTCGATTGATGGATAAGGAAGGGAAGGGTAGTTTTACCTTCTGCGCCTATTTCATTTCAAAGGCTGTAAAGAAGGAATTATTTAATGTTTTTATATGAATATTATACACTAATCTCTGTATTAAGGTCCTTACAATATGAACATAATTATCAAATCCCGTCACCAGCGGTCCGCAAGCGTATAATATATACCAGTCTGAAATGTGTTAATCCGGTAGATTGAGATTTGATGTTTAATTTTTTATGAACGATACTAAATTTTTGATTCGGTAAACTGAACGTCTAATCGGTAAATATTAAATTTTATCAATGTATTATATCAATAATAAAAAGTTTATAAACAATTTGTACAAAACAAAAACAGAAAAGGTTTATCTATCGACCCGGTTGTGCTTATGTCCAAACGAATCAGATAGTTAAATTTGATTCTCTCTTTGTTTTTGTTTTTTGTTATAGGATATCCACACGATATCCATTACTCTCCTATTGATAAGATTAATGGACGCAAATGAATTGAATTTATTCATTAATTTGTCAGCTCTATCAATTTGTCTCGTTTCAATATGTTTACCATTAGGATTATTCCATTGGACGTATGTAATTTGTTTTCAATATAATTGTATATATTGTAACTAAAATCATGCCGCTTTCCCGCAGGGGTAGGCAGAGAGAATAGAGCGCCACACCACTCTGTCCTTGCAAACATTTTTCACCTCTTCCACGTTCATGCATCTCCTCATACACATACCCGCCGATTGTTACGACTCCTAACCTGACCACTTTCAAGTATTTGGCATACCTGATCGTGCCATGTTTTTCTCGGTCTCCACCAATCACCACTCCAATATGTCTGTGCCAACAATCTTAGCTCTTTACACATTCATGCGTCCCCTCATACATACTCGCCGATTATTACGACTGTGTTTGAAATACTTGATCATGCAAAGTTTTCCTTGGTGTCCCTCTGCTTCTATTACCAATCGCATTTGCCTCGTAAATTTCATTTACTGTTCTTTATTCACTCATTCGATTCACATGCCCAACCGTCTTAACACATTTTTATTAATTTTCTCGATACAAACGATTATCAGTACAAAACTTAAAACTCAGAAAAGTACAAAACATTAAAGTCAATAAATATTTTTAATTAAATTTTTACTTAGTAAATACCATTATTATTGAAGCCAGTACAGTCAAAAAAGGCAAAATGTATAAGAAGTTAATGACCAAATATAGAATTGTGTGTATAAATATTTAAGAAATAGTGGTATTTACTTAGTATAACTTGAATTAAAAATAGATGGTTTTTACCACAAAGTGACTGCCGAATCAATAAAAAGATTAATATTATTTTTTATATGACTGGACACTGGATTTGACGTATCAAAAATCGTATCCACATGTGGCAGGTTCTGAGACCATTGCATATAAACAGGTTTCGAGAATAAGTGCAATATGGATGCTCAATAATGGGCAGAATGGTGAACGTTACAGAAGTGTATAAAGTGATAGCTTAAGCCAGCCAAATGCCAGGTCGTAAGCCCTGGTATGCACACACTAACATCTTCTTTCATGTAAAGAGGAATGATGGATGTTTCATATCAAGTTGAGACACCTATAATCATAAAAAAGTAATTTTAATGTTAGTATATGAGCATGTATTTGCTCCTACAACTTCTTTCGGGTTCAACGAACGTTTTGCGAGCATTATATATTTCAGGAAATCATTTTTATTTATTTTTATTTTTCCTTTGTGAATGCACGTTCGCTCATAACTTAAGTTCACTCGTTCGTTTACAAGTGCATACAATATGTACCTTTATGCAGGTTGCTATAAAAGACCACTTCAAAACCTAGCCATTGTTGAAATATTCAAATAATTTTATATTAGCATTTTTTAGGACGCTTTATGCTTTTGTATTTGAAAAAAAAAATATCTTTAAAAAAATCAACATTAAAACGAATTTATGAGACAAATTTAATAGGAAGTTGGAGCAAAGGAAAACTTAGCTTGATCAATATTTCAAATACTTGAAAGTGGCCAGGTCTGGTATCAGAATAATGGGCTGGTTTGTATGAGGAGATACATGGCATTCTAGTCTCTCTGCCGACCCCTGCGGGGAAACGGCGTGATGGTTAGTTTTTTGTTGTTGAAAAGGTGACATAAATAAAATCGACAATATTTTATTAGTTGATAGAAAATAAGTATTACCTTTGTTGGAAAGGCATTTTCTTATTTATTATTTTTCTACCCTCATCCACACCCAATGGTGCATAGGGCACTGCATCAAATTGATGCAGTTTTTAGTTAATCATTTATTACAATATATAAAGGAAGGGCGATTAGTCTTAAGCTTCAGGGTAATCTCAAATATGCATAAGTGTGAAAAAAACACTTGTAATTATTTTTATTTCCCACTTGGGAATCAAACCCCAGACCTTTCTGCGTGGTGTGAGTAGCAGAAGAGGGTAGGTACTGTGAACTTCTCTCAAATTCATTATAATTGTATTTACCATATTAATAAAAAAATCAGGGATTCTCATTTCTTTAAAGTAAAAAATAAACAATTTAACTGACTCAACTTATTAATAATAAACTTGCTTGTTTTTTTATTTAATTGAAAATAAATCCGGCCCTCTTGTTTTCTGATTACTTTCATGATTGGAATATCGACCCTGCTTTCTGAACGTGACGTCACAGAATATTTTTATATTTCAAACACATAACAGACTGTCATTTCATTGTTTGGGGTATTCTCGTCAGTGAGAAACCTATTTCAATTAGATTTGTTTTTATACGAAAATGTTATCTGCACGCTTCATCACACTGTTATCTTAAAAGTATCGTTTTCTTTGCCGCGAACAGATGGAGAAAGTTTTATTTTTATTATATATTGTCATATGATATTGTCGTTTGATTTCTCACAGCAGTATATGTTTACTTAAAGAAATCTTACATTTTTTTTAAGATGAAATTATTTGTTTACTCTTAAATATCTTGATAACCGCTACTCACACCCAAATAACAATAAAGAATTGTTATAAAATAGAGAGAACACAATCTTTCTATTTCTGTTTATTACCAATTTTATTTTTGTTACTATTATTCCAACCGGTTTCGATATTCGCCTTGTTTTTTTAAGGGATGGAGATGTACGAAACCAGATGAAATAAGAGTATCAAAAATAGAAGCCGTTAAAAACAAAGTTTATATTTTATTAACTTCATGAAGTTTATAAAATGTGTCACAAAGTATCAGCGAAAAACAATGATTTTTTTTTCTTCATATTACTGTCATACACCGACTGTATTTTCAGGGATGGATATGTACTATCCATCCTTAAGACTACAAGGTTCTTGTCAAAACCAGAGAAATTACGAAAAGCATAGTGGTTAAAAACAACTGAAATAGTGGCATTTACTATGTAAAACATTAATTAAAAATGGAGAGATTTTACATTTAATAAAAAATAAATATAAGTGACTTTAACAAATTTATATTTATTTTTAAATTAGCCGTGACCGGTAGCTGAACCGCAGGATTGATCACCTTGCCTTCATGTTAGTAGCGATCTCGATAATATTGCGTCGATACGATGCAGTGCCTTATGCACTATTGGGTGAGGATAAGAGTAGGGACAAGAAGATTTTTTTTCGAACAATGTAATTTATTATTTGAATATACATTATATTTATTTTTTCCCTATGACACTTTATTCAATATCATTTAGATAATAATACCCATTTCCATCTCCCATTCTACGCGATTATTATTTAAAGTGAATATCAGTTGCCAGTATCTAAATTGCGGTATTTAAATAAATCATTTTCAGGTCTTCTGCATTTCCAGCCTAATGTTCGGCTAAACGTAATAAAATATGAAAATACTGTCTTCCCGGGTAATAAAATATTCAAGTCCCGTTTAGGGGTGCGTTGCGCTGAAAAAAATCTGAAAATAAATTATGTCTAAGGGTTCCTTGTTCTTTGGGAACTGAAAATATGCTGATTTTAGAGAGTCTGCGGCCAGTACGTTAGTATGTTTTTTAAATATGTTTTAAACATTACAAACTTGTCGTTAATGATGAAGGATTTATAGTGATAAGAATATGGAAATCTTGGTAAAATAATACACGAGAAGTATAGAACTACTTTAAAAAATATATATATACTTAAAGGTGTCTTAACTTTAAAACAAAATGAAAAACACTTGTTTTTTACCACATGAGTTTATCTTATGATAAGTTTCGGAAGCTATGCTTCCATCTTCAGGTTTAAATGAAAACTGAAAAAAAAGCGTTTTTCATTAAAAAATTTCACCATGTCTTACCACATCGTGAATGCCGAAACAATAAATAAAAGAAGTGTTACAACTTGGTATGAAACATGTATCGTAATTATCTTTTATATTAAAGAAGATGGAAGTCTGAGCATCCCAGGGCTTGATGACCTGCACTTTGCCTGGCTTGAGCGATCACTTTATACACTTGTGTAACGTTCACCATTCTGCCAATTATTAAACATCCATATTGCATGAATTCTTGAAACATGAATGTATGCAATGGTATAAGATCCTTTCACATAAGGATTTAAATTGACATCTCATCCGTAGGGTGAATAATCCAATTTTTTGTTTGATAAACAATATTTATTTTGAAAATAATTTGAGTGAAAATAATTTTGAAATGTTTGATACTGCCTTGCATTTACTGAAATTAACAAAAGGGCCTCTAAATCTTGTGTTTGATGAATTGAAATTTGATTTCGTATTATTTCGTTTCGATTTTTTATTGTTTTCCTTGAATGTGTCTGATAAAGTCGCGAGAGCAATGGAACTTGTGTAAAATCAACAAGACTAAGGCGATTAAAGCTGTATCCTGTAACCAAAGTAAATTGAATTAATTCCAATAAATTTCCGCCAAGACGTTTGACAAACTAGGTGATTTGTATGTTTCCCTATTTTCCAAATGGCTTTACAAAATGATTTACTATGATGATCAAGCCGATAGATACTACTTACCATAACGTCGTACAATATGTATCGAACTATTTGAACTAACAAATTTGTTATTTAGGGTGGAATACATTTACTTTCCGGCGCGTACGGAAATCGATATTCTGATAAATTATGCAGACGAATAAACGTATCAAGCGGCTAGGGTGGGTACGTGAAACAATTCGGAAAAAATAGGCGCATAATGGTACGTGTATCTAACTGATGGCTTGTGGGTCGATTGCCCGAATGACCACATGTCCGGATGGCCATATGCCCGAATGGCCATATGCCCGAATGGCCATATGCCCGAATGGCCATATGCCCGAATGGCCAACTGCTCGAATGGCCAACGTATCTTTTTCTATCTGACGTTTTAAAATACAGACAAATTAAAGTTTTAAGATGTAACGAAAAAAACATCTTCATTTTTAAATATTTAAAAACTCGATTATTATTATAATAATCTGGTAATAATACAAATTATTTTCCATAAATCCGAAATGATTTTGTATTTGTGTTTATTTTGATTCACGACGTTTCTGTGAGAATCTGTGTAAATGAATTTATTTAAAGGCTTATTTTAAAATGCATAATTTGAACGAAAAAGTGTTATTTTTTATCACAGCCTTACAAATTGTATGAGCATATTCCAATACATCTGTAAGCTGTTCGATAACGGAAGGCAAAATATTATAATATATGGCGGTCTGCGTTTGGGCGCGCGTGTCTTATCAGCGAACACGGGTAGTAATTGTATTGATCTCACAAACTAATAAGCTTACTTTATTATTATTTGTAAAACGATTTGTGTCACCATAACAACAACTTATCGTGTTTACTATGTACATAAATTATCCAAGTAGAATACAATATCGATGGGGACACGAAACGAAATATCCTTTTCTTGTTTCATAAAAATTACAAACAGCAACGATTTCTTGTCAAAGTATATGAAATACTAGCTTTGGCTCTTCGTCTTACCCTAATTTCCACCCAATGGCGTATAGGGCACTGCATCGTATTGACGCAGTGCTATTTTGATGTTACTTACATGAAGGTAAGGTGATCACTCCTGCGCTTCGGTGACCAGTCCAGTGTAATATTAAATAAATATTAGAGTGTAAAATCATTCATATTTATTTTCACCCCCCCCCCCTGGGAATCGAATCTGGGACCTCCAGCACAGTAGTTTAACACGCTAACTATTATTCCACGGAGGTGGACGAAGCTTTGGCTCAGTCTAGTTAAATGGGAGTGAAATAAAAAAGGAAGCACACATTTTCCATATGTTGATTTTCACAATTCTTATGAAGCATGGAAAATTAAAAATTTACGAAATAACAGCGCAATCCAAAAGATTGGAAAGTTACAGAAGCTATCAAGCAGAGTGCTATCCGCCATGAACAATTTTAGTTTTTGGTGTTATGGTAGTGTTTTTTTAAAGATAAAATCACTTATCTCGCTTGATTTTAATAGGAGTTGGATAAGTTAATTAGATATTTTAAAATAAGGCATATTTACCCAAATGACCTTTGTGATATTACGGTAATTTTTAAATAATTGTGAATCGCAAATTTTCATCAAATCAATATTAAATCGATGGGAAGAATTAACTATTTTTCTGGCGTACTACGAGATGACATCAAGTTTTTATATTTTAGACCGATATGATTGTCACAGTATCCTAAATAATACTCGAACAATACGTTTCACATTCATATTTAATACCTCTTGGCTGCAAACAACTAAGGAAAAATCTTCAACAAATACAAAAAAGTTGATAAAGTTCAAATATCGATTTGAAATCGCCTAGTTTTTGTGCCAAAGGGTAAATTCCCATGAAAGCAAAAAACATTGCGCTATTAAAAAGTGAAAGTAAGAAGCTCTGCAATTACTGCATATTATTTTATTTTAGTCAAACACTACTTTTATTCTCCTATCCAGTTTCAACATAATATTGGAGATAATTTAGATATTTTAAACTTTTGATTTGTGAATAAACGTTTTTGGCCTCTTGGCTCATCTATGTCATTTAATCCTTATGGATAGTACGCTCTTATAAGTGTGTTATTTAAAATAAGTATCAATCTTTAGGTTTTTTTGTATACCTTTTTTTTATTCGCTACGAGTATTTTTTTTAAATCCACGTTTGTATGTGCAATGACTCCGACAAGGTTTTGGTTACTCGTTGTACTTTATTTGAAACTAGCTATACAAGCTGTCATTTGTTGCTGTGGCTCAGTTTGGTAAAGAAAGAAATTTTTATTCACGTATTTTTGAACTGCTTAACTTCATAATGCTTGGAGAGCAATGGAAACCGTATATGTATTTAAAATCTATGAAACAACAATGCAATTGAAAATATTGAAAGCAACTGCAAGTAGTCTACGCTTTCCGCATTACATGAAGGCAAGATGATCAGTCCTTCGCTTCAAGCTCCAATCCAGGGCAATTTAATATATGTATATAAAAAGTAATATTTGTTTGTTCATATTTTATGCTTTAGGAAAAAAAAGAAAAAAGAAACTAACTCACCATCATACCGCTTCCGTACCCGCAGGGGTAGGCAGAGAGAATAGAACGCCACACCACTCTGTCCTTGCAAACATTCTTCGCCTCTTCCACGTTCATGCATCTCCTCATACATACCCGCCGATTGATTCGACTCCTAACCTGACCGCTTTCAAGTATTTGGCATACCTGATCGTGCCAAGTTTTTCTCGGTCTTCCTCTTTTTCCAATTACATTTGCCTCATAAATTTGTTTTACCGTTCTTTCCTCACTCATTCATTCTACATGTCCAAACCATCTCAACACACCTTTCTTAATTTTATCGATAATGCTTATCTCAGCTTTGCATTCCTTCCTTATTTCCTTATTTTAATTCGATTTTATTTTACCGACACTGTTGGACATCGATGATGAAAATTAAAAAATTAAATTAAAATTAAAAAATTGCGATGTTTTTCTTACATTTTTTCAATACGATGCCAGTAACGTCTCTTCATTTCATTTTTACGCATAATGTGAGTTTAATGATTCCTGTTCACATACGCAGGAAGTTATGGCAATCATAGTGTTGTAGCATGACCGCTAGGCCGCCGGTGTATCTACCATCGCTCCCGTAATCAAAGTAAATTGATTTCTTCCCGCCATTTTACAGTTGGCCGCCGCCATTACGGCAGAACTGTCAAATTTCCCGCCAACTCTACTTGAACTCGAAAAATAACAAAATTGTTATGATTTGCAATGGTGAATTAGACCGAATCTGATCGGGTAATGGAATAATACACCTCTTCAATTAATGGATTATTAGCGTACGTCGAGCTGAATGAGTGTTTTTATTCAATTGAGAGTAATTTTAACATGTTGGTTGCAGTATCACTAATGGAGTTCTTTTTCAACAAAAAAAATAAGTGGATTGAGCAACGTTTAGTTACTAGAGGTGTTTCAAAATCGTTTAATTTTGCCCTAATTTTAACTTCGTTATTATTATTTTAATGTATTTCGATTTTATACAAATTTAAAAACCATGTAGTTGTGCAAGTATAATATATAACCAACCACTCGAATTTTAGTTTTCCGGTTTCAACATGTACCCGTCTATTCGTCAGGACAATGCAAGCAGTACTTTCTACCACTACTATAGTACTATTCACACACATCTAATGACAAAAAGTCTTAGTACATATATCATGCAAACTAAAAATGAAAATAAAACACCAAAAAATTAATAAATTTAAGGTTTGTACTGACATTTCTTGGTGGAATAACAACTTTATAGTTTGTCCACATTAATTTTATTTGACCAGTAACTTATTTTTGTCGTAACCGACATCAAGATGATCAGTCATATGATGTCGGTCACGACGAAAAACGGTCGCTAGTCAAATAAAATTAATGTGGAAAAACTACATAGCTGTCATTTCATTCAATAAATAATATATAAGTATGAATTTATTTTTACACTCAAATATACTTTTTTGTTAATTGCTAATTGTTTGGCCCATCCTTATAATATGTTTTAAGGATTATTTTTTAATTTAATGAACTAATGCAAAATTAATGATTATGGATCATAATTTGTTGTTTTCATTTTGTTTTATGTGTCTTTTTCACAACTCAAGTGTTAGAATGTGTATTTTAAAATTTATGGCATTGTTGCTTTTGATTTTCATAAAATTTAATCGATATTTTAAATAAAGGTCACACAATATTTATTATGCGATGTTTAATTGACAGCTTTGTTGACATGGCGATGAGTTTCTCAATATTTTTAAATGGCACAACGGCTGTCACTCAAATAGATGAAGGATAACAATTTAAGATGACTCAACATTAAAAAATATATAAAATAATAATGAATTTTAAGCATTCTCCACACTGACAATTGATCGTTGTGATTTATCGGCCGATCTGGTTTGATTTTCTTTTGCTTACACATGTAGTAGATGGTCGATTTTTTTTTAGTAATCAATGCCGTTGCTGAAAAAACGTCTGGCCGCGCTTCAAAACGGAGATTGTATTATCCTGTTATACAGCAAACGTCTTTATTTACTTAAAACGAATAAATAGATCAGAACCTTCTGGATAAAATGACGGCTGCTAAAAAAACTATATTTGGGACACATTTTTATAAAGTTTGTAAAAATATAACAACGACTTTGTTAATATCTTTCATTATAAACTGTTTCTCCTACTGGTTTCCTCAGATACCTTCTTAAGAGATACGTAGATATTGAGTACAGATTCAAAAATTTATTTTTAAAAATATGATGAAAATCACCTAGTTTTAGGGACAAAGGGGTTGATTTGGTTAGGTTTTAAGGGTGGGGAAAATTTAGATTTATTTACAAATAAAAAGGGAAACGAAAGAAATACTTGATGTTGATTATTAAATAAATAGTAAAATAAATATTCATACTATCCGAAAAAAGTTGTTATAATAAAATAAAATCGAGTTGTCGTTATAATAAAATAAACTCATGTGGTAAAAAACAAGTGTTTTTGTTTTATAATTTCATCATGTCTTACTACAATGCGAATGCCGAAGCAATAAATAAGATCGTTAATTAATTAAATTAAAATATTGTTGAGTTATTTTTTGTTCAATCTCCAAATTCATAATTGTTCTTGATATCTTCAAGCAATCATATCATCATAACGGTTAAGGAAAATGTGTGTATCGAAGTAAAATATAAAAACAAAATAGTATTTTAAAAAAAAAAAATTAAAAAATATAACTGACTAAAATGATTAAATTTAACATTTCGTTAATTTTTTTATTATAATTTAATGTTAAAAATATTAATCCATTTATGCCTCAAATTACATGGTTTGTGCTAAAAGTGATTTGAATAGTCAATGTTTACCTTATATACGAGTATAAATCAATTGTCTTTTATAGTGACTCTAATGTGTTTCAAAACAAAATTTTTCAAATGACTTTTGGATATATGTGCTGTATTGCCTAAACTGTTGACTTTTACGTTAATAACTGCCTTTGTACATAATTGCTCTAAAGTATACCTCAAACGAAAATCCATATTTTCCGATTTTTCCTCTGAATATTTTATATGCAAATCGATGTTTTTTTGTAAGTTAAAAGGTATGTATGATTAATGCTTTGAATACGTACATGTGTGATTAATTTTCCATGTGTGTCAGACAGAGTTGTATGAGCTGCGACCTTTTGAATAGTAAATATCGTAAATTTATCATTCGGTAGTAAAAAAAACTAAAATATACAAACTGCGGTAATTTCACACCAAATTATTATAATTAATTGTTATTTACATATACACGTAAGTATGATGACATTACCTGTTTTGTATTAATTTCAGAATAAAACGGAAGTAATCTGGATTAAAATTGCATTTGACATGAATCACGAACTGTGTGATGTATGACATACCAACATCTATATATATCGACAACATGAAACAAGCAGTGAGAAAATTATATTACAATATTTATACGTGGATTATTTGTTTAAAACGTTTTATATTTCATAACTGTCTTCTAGTAGGCATACGAGGCTTATGCATATAGTGGTTTAACATCTATACAGGTGTTAAACAGGGATGTGTCATGTCACCGCGACTGTAAATATTAAACAGTCCAAAAAAATGGAATAAAAGTTTAAATGTTTAGGTTGGGTTGAATGACTTCTGTCTGTTGTATGCGAATGATGCAGTGTTTTTTGCTTAAATCAAAAAGGACCTGCTTACGGACGCTGGTGACAAAGGTGTATGATGTGAGCAAGGAATTTGGTGAATATTGACAGATGCAATGTTATGGTTTTTGAAAGAGATGTATGTAAATGGTTAGACTTTGGAATATGTAAATGATTTCATATATAATATTAAGGAAGTTGTTTTCTAGGGATAAAAATATATAAGGGGTTTAGGTGAATACTGGGTAAAGCGTGAATAGCACGCTGGAATAAGATTTTGTTAAGAGAAACCAAACAGCGGAAGCAAATCTGGCCGTCCACGACGAATTCTTTGTACCAGCCTTTGTGTATGAAACTAATATATTGAGTTGGAAAAAGAAGGACGAAAGTAAACGAAATAGTATCATTTGAGCGAGTGTGGTAATATGTGTCAAGAATGTATGGTTTGGATATGTAATGTCGATTAAATTAAGAAAGGTGTTTTGGACATATGGAAAGAATAAAAAAAATAGATTAGGCGAATGTATGCAGCTGAAAGTACAAGTCAAAGAAGATTAAGTATGATCAAGTATGTTAACCAAATACTAAACTAAACAGGTCAGGATTCAGAATAATCGTCGAGTTTGTGTTAAAAGATACACAAGATATGCATGCATATCGAAAACGAAATGTTTAGGCGTTGCACTATTATTAATAACGTTTTGAGTGTGTCCAAATACTTGTTCACAAATCTGGATTATCTCCAATTATGGGAGTTAAAGACTTCCATATTTTTCTTCATCTTTGTTGAGATGTCAAAAAAGCACTATTGTTGCGCATTTTTTAGCATTTTAGCGTTATGAAATTATTCAACAATCATTTTGTTAAAATAATTAGAAAACTTTATATTTTTGACGCATCGCTATATTTTTACAAATAGTGTCGAGATTATATCAGAAAGTACACAAAATGACGATATGTAATATTAGTTTAATGGGGGATCTAATAATGTGAGGACGTTTGAAATGATCGGAAGTTGTTATTTATAATCATCGCATTTAAGTTTTTCCATCTAACCGTTAAAATTGATTATTACCAACACTGTACAGTAATAACATATTATCTGCGTATGTTATTTCCCATATTATTGGCTCCACTCTGGCTTCCTCGCAATAGCGTATCTCGGATACGAGTCTACTAGGTGTAGAGAGATACGTACACGTGTAAAGTACATCGTACGTATACAATTTATATATTTATATACACATGTTCCTACAATATCATGCACGGCTTATTACTTTAAATTGGCGGATGTTGGATACTAGGTACCAGTATAAATATCGCCATGACTTTTTAAATTGCTGGCGTAAACGCTAGGGACTCTAGAGGAATTATTTTCATCGTATTTTAATGTTACGAATGATTTGAAATACTCGTATATTAAAAACCCTTTTCTTATATTACAATTTATGATTACGGAATGGATTTTATTTTCTAAATAATTTCGTAGTTTTATGGTGTTTAAATAAAACCATGCAATGTTAACGGTTAAGAAACTTTACACGGTTTATGGTAATAACTATAACATGGTTAATAATACGTATAATGTTACCTTCTACCGACGTATTAGCCATCTTTATAGAAACCATCTTCAGGGTGCTCTGTCACTGAAATTATATGGTAGTTAAATTATACTGAACTATATTATTAACATTTATAATATTTATAGCATTTACTTGGTGGTTCGTTTTTTATTTATATATATATCTCAGATATGAGTCCACCAGTTTCAATACAACGCTGTCTCTTCGTGAGGATATGCGCAAACTTAAAACTACACAAAATATTAATCACATTCGTTTTTGGTCGACCAACATGTATGAAGAACCACACGCACTAAATGCGTTAGATATAATATGTCTCAAAATAGGTGAAATGAGTGGATGAAGATTGAATTGAGTGGGGGATAATAAAAATAAACTCAAGTGGTAAAAAATCAATGTTTTTTTTTAATAATATCATCATGTCTTACCACAAAGCAAGTAAATAACCTATAAAAACAATAAATAATGGCGAAAATGTGATTTTAACGTTTTTAAAAATTCGTGGTCTTCTTGCGACTGGGATCACTTTGGCATGTCTATATTCGTATGGCATGATACGTAGCAGGTAACAGGTCATTTGAGTAAAACAAGTTAAGCAGATTGACCAGCTCTTTCCGCATCCCACGCGGACTTCATCACGAAGTTTAGGTCCGGCGAGCTTCACCACGAATTTGCAAAGAGATTTAGACTTAGAATTTTACATCAAATAATGCACATAGACTAATGTTAAAACAATAAACTAATATTTTCATGAATTATACGAATTCTATCGGCCACCTATCATAATATTAAAAAAAAATTAAACATTTGAACTTATAATACCACGGTTTCGAAAACTACAGATATTTTCATCTACAGGTGAGTAGTTTTACTGCTCATGAAGGTAAAATATATGTGAGTGAATTAAAAATATATTCGTAGTTTTAATAACAAAAATTCAATCTACTCTACTACTATCACCATGTTCCTGAAGGGGTAGGCAGAGAATATAGAATGCCACACTCGTCTGTCCTGATACACACTCTAAGTTTTATTCTCATACAAACATCTAGTCATACATATGATGACATGGCCAGATATTAGGTTCTGGTTGATCTGGTCGTGGTAAGTCTTTTTTGGCCGTCCTCGTTCTGTTCTGCCGTTCATATTTGCCAAGCATTCTTTTTTAGTCATTCGCTTATTTTCCACGGGATCCATATCATCTTAAGTTACAAAAATCTTAAAGTAAAACATTTATTTCTTTCTAATATCTTCAATTTTTACACATTCGTCGGAGGGAACGCATTTCGACGACGTTCGCTCTGCTTTCATCCTACTTCTTGCTTAAAAATTCAATTACATTTAAAAAATCAGTGTATACTCAATATTTTCTTCTTTTTTAAATCTACATTTTACATTGAACAGCTTTCCTCTAGATATACGAATATAATTTATGAACCAATAAGAAAAAAATATAAAAATAAATATAAAAGTTATTACATTAGCTAAGATAATGTAAAAATAATGAAAAAAACTTCTTTATGTAATTTTTTTTTAAAATATTTTTAACGTGGATTATTTTTTTTACAGGTAAGTTACCAGATATATTGAGGAAAGTATCGGAATATTTCAGATACATGACCAAAGAATGCTATGAATAAACCTAAAACAAATAACATATATGGTAAGTACGTAACAAAATATTTACATTTGAAGCATAAAAAAATATGTTTTTCTTCAATGTTCCTTCTCATCTATGTTGAGATAAATTTATAATAAAGACTTATCGTTTTCGACTTTGAAACAGATATTGTAAATTTTGTCCTAGTTCATCACGACGATGTTTAGTTAGTTAGTTAGTGAGGGGAGGGGATTGTGGGAGAAATTCACGATTTGATTCTGTTTGCTTTTGATAATGCGGAGGAGTGAGGCGGCTATGGATGAAGTCGGAGAGTTATGTGAAAGATAAGAAAGAGAGCCTTTTTAGTAGAAGTAAAAAACACAGTTTATCCGATTAAAAGGACGTGATCTGAATTTCACGGTTAGAAATAAGTAATGGGTTAGTTGGGAAGGCTTAGAATTCTGAAAATAATCATGGCTGAATTTCCGAGGAAAATAAACTACGCATATTTTAAGCCGGTATATTTTGAAACGTTTGAACGTCTATCTTCATAGTTTTATTTCAAATACATTTTTCACTCTGATAAATTTTTTTTTGGAAATTTAACGAGAGAAAGGGGTTTAAATAAGGGGTGAAAAATATGGTGGCTTATTTTATTGGAATCCATTACTCAATTTGATACGGATTTTTACTACGTTAGAAGGGATATTTTAGTAAATCTTGAGGAAAAAAATACAAAGACAGAGGTGTGTGGCATTGTATTTTCATTGTGTACCCCTACAATTACTTGCTTACGCAACGCGATGGTTAGCTAGTTTTAATTTTTTTATTGCGTATTACTAAAAAACGATAAAAAATATTCAAAGCGTAACATCTAGTATTCAACTAGCCGTTTTATGCTTACGCATCCATGTCAGCACTTATTTATTTGGAAATAATGAGACGAGTAGTTTTATACAAGGCTCACGATTTTCTTGCTCAATTCGCATTGTCATCAAAGTATTTTGTGCGAATCAATCAATGCTAACCTTCTCGGAAAAGTGGAACACGAGGCGTGGATACGGGCGACTATGCACAAATTATTTGGTGTTTGAATATTAAAACTCGACAAAGATTCCTCGGATGTCGAAACTGTTCTGCCAATTCGTAGAACGCGATGAGTGCAGTGGGTCGGCGTCGAATTAAAACACTATCAATTTCGTTTTGTTATTATGTTACTGTTTGAGAAATTGCTTAATTCACTCGAAATGCCGACTCATTTCGTGATCATTTCAGTTCTGCGTGCCGATTTCATTGGAATTCTTATTAACCTTACCTGCTAGAGTAAGCACATTGATAATTGACTTCAAATTCTTTATTTTTATTAATTATAAAAAAATTGTTACAATTATTTCTTCATTCACTGTACATTAATTTTATTGAAATTTCAAACAAATATTCAATTTACTTATGCTCGTAATTGTTTTCAATGCTTCATTTTAAATTGTTTTATAACTGAACTAAATGCGCGATTTGATTCACGAAATGCTTTTTAAAGGCTAGATTTGATTGAGATTAACTAAAATAAATCACATTATGTAAAATATGTTGCACAGTTTAAGATGAATGCACGGTAAAATCTACAAAATTTGTTTTGAAAAAATGTTTAAATTATTTCAGAACCTACACTTTGCTTTGCACTTTATAAAAAAAATACTTTTGTATTCATTCAAACGATTACATTACTAAGGCGTTAAAAACTTAATACAGATAATTCTGAATATGAAATCAGCATAAAAGTCTTATTTTTTCACCAATATACATAGTTAAGAGGCAAACTTTTCTGTATGAGATGGTGACACGACCAGTTGTTGGCATTTTAATAATGAGAAAAATTACATAAAAAAGTATATTTTAATGTTTTGCCTTATTACACGTGTTAGTTTACTAGCTCTATGCAAAAAATGGAATACTTAGTAAAAAGGGGAGTTTTTTAAAAAAGTTTTATGCATAACATTGCCTTGTATAGAGTATTTATCGGCTATTTTCTTTCTATGTTTATTTTGTATGTGAAAAGCATTGTGTACGGTAATATATTGCTCCTTTCCATTCATCGTTCACTTTGTGTAATGCCATATAAAAAGGAGTGTTTCATATTTTATTGTTACATTTTTGTACTATTAGCAAACGATGTAATATCAATATTAACACAAAGTTAAATGTTTATTATTTTTTTTCATACCTCAACTCTTTTACGAACATGTAAATTGATGAAACACATGTCAACATTTTTCTTGTCATTTATCGTTCACTTTCTGTAACATCACTTATAAAATGTGAAACAAAAGAAAAAGATGTAGGAATGGTAATTTTTTAGTGATATTACATCAATTGAGCGATGAATGGTAATGAAAGTGTTATATTACCATATCACAATGTTAAAAATGCTTTAAAGGCCCAGTATTCGTTAAATCGCAACTTTCTTTTAATCCAGGAAACATTTTATGGAATTGATTTTTTTAAACACCGTTTTTGCATTGAAGTAATAAGTTTTTCCTCGAAATAATTATATGGTTTTGAAAAAAAGGAGTTATTGCAAGGTAAGGAGTTCATAAAAATATTTTTTAAATGTATAAAAAAATATATCCCCTATTATTTTTTCGAAAAAATCCGGCGTTAAGAGACGTGTGATATCTCCGGTGGTCTGCCAGTGATTGAATTCTGGCCTAAATATACAAAATATGCCAATAATTGGTCGTTCACCTTACATTATTTTTTAAAAGATTTGTTCGCATTACCGTTTTTGTCGTCGCTTCATCTATCCCGCGGTAAGCCTTCGCCATTTTTTCCGGCTACTAAAACCGAGGTCTTTTATATTCATTAATGATCCATGGAACTCTCACCTTTTGTTCCTCATCGTCGCGAAACATTAGAACCCGAGCTCGTCGGTTTTTTTTTCGGTTATTTTTTGTTTGTTTTTTGTTCTCATTCAAATAATACCGATTGTATAATAATCTTATAGGTATTATACACGCCTGCTTGTGTATAGTTTACGAATAGCTCGGTTTCGAAAGGTTAATATTCCGTTTTAATGGTGTTTGTGGAATATACCATCGGAGTATTTTGGTGTAATTTTTTACCGTTATCAAATATGCCATTTTGATGGCGTGCGTAAGCATATAACCCGGTATTGGATGCGGTCAAAATCGCTTGTTTTTATTTTGAAATCATTTTTTAAGCTTTAAATAATACAAGCAAACGATATGTGTTAGGATGGTTTGGTCATGTGTTACAAATAAGTGTGAAGAGAACGACGATGCGAATGTTGTTGGATAAAGGAGCAGATGAAGTCCAAGATAAACTTTTAAAGTTTTTACTAGCAGAAACCTTCATTTGAATGTTGAAATAAGTAAGCTTTTATTTGCAGAAATCTTCATAAAATGTATGTAAGATACTTACTGAATTATTTAAAATAGTAGGAAACGCCTAAAAATGTAATTTTCAATTTTTTTTAAACTTATTTTTTAAACAAGAAATTTAGATAAAATTTTTAAATATAAAGATGAAAATTTTGTTATAAATAAATCCTTAGTGCAGCGAAATTCAAAAATTGAGAAAAAAAGTCCGAATGGTTTTGTTTTCAATATCTTCTTTTAAAATTTTTGGAACTCCTACATATTCCAGACTTCCATATTCTTCTTCACCTATGCTACGCATCATCCTACATGCTCCAGACTCCTAAGTGTAGTAAAGTGTTGTCCGTCTCCGTAGTTTAATGGTCAGCACGCTTGGCCATCATTCTGGATGTCCCGGTTCGATTCCCAGGGGATCGAATAAATATAAATGATTTTTAACACTGATATTTATTCAATATTTCCCCAGACTGGTACCTAAAGCGAAGGACTGATCACCCTTTCTTCATGTGTTAACGATCAAGATAACACTGCGTTTATATGATGCAGTGCCCTATGCACCATTAGGGTGTGGATAAGAAGTGTAGATACCCAGATGTGTGAGCAAAGATTTATGACACACCTTAAATGCTATGAATAGAAGTATGATATGTTTTAAGTTATCTTCGCAACGTTGAGGCGTTATCTTTTCATTGCGATTCCATTCCAGGTGATTAATCTATCATAATGTTGTTGCCAAGTGTATGAAAATTAAGTTTCATCATCTTGCGACGGGCAAAAGCCCAGTTTGAGCGTGATAAGTAAGTTTCCTCGGAGTTGCGGTAAATAGACCCGTTGGTGTACGCGTCCTGGGAATGATTTATAATTTCCTTACACAATTTCCTTTTCCACACACATTCAGGCGACTCCTTCTCTGTTATTAATAACGTGTCCGATCATTATCTTCTAATTAGAAAACTAGATGTACTTACCGAGATTATTATATCATGCGTTATACCTTGCGCAGGTGAGTGAGCACATTGAACCGTGACTGTATATCATCACATCACCAAGAATACTCGTACATATTTTTTTTTTTATCATTTTTTAATATGGTTACAAAAGTTTAAAAAAATTGATTCACATTTAATGTTTTTCTGTGTTCGATTGAAACGGGAGATTATTCCTTGTTAAATGATTATATGCAAAATAGTTTATCGCTCGTCGGGACAGTTAGAAGCGAAGACGAACAAGTAATAACTGGATTCCAATGTGACGTCAGCAGAAGTTCCTCTAGGAAACTAGCCAAGCGCTTTGAACAACGAGTGAATATTTAATGGGGCGACCTTTTTCTGGAAATGTCGCAGGAGATATATTTCATAGACGGTACCTGCATAAAAGTAAAACTATCAACGTAGCTGAACTTCGTATGTAACGAAAAATGAGACGTTATGTGAGCTTTTATTTTCCAGGGCAGCGATTCTCAATTTTTTTAGTGCCGGTACCCTTTTAAAACACTAAATATCTTACGGAGTCCTAAAATAAGCAATACCTGGTTTTTGTTCAATATTTCGTTTTAATATACTACTACTACTATCACGCAATTTCTTTGCAGGAATAGGCAGAAAGTATGGACCGCCACACTCTTCTGTCCTGACATACACTCCAGCTTCCTTGATATCCATATATCTAGTCATAAATGCCCGCCGATTTTATCGTCTTTTGACACCACTAGATTTTAGGTTCCGATTGATCTGGTCATGCTTTTTCTTTTCTTTTTAGTCTTTTTCGGCCATCCTCGTTCTGTTGTCCCACTCGTATTCACCAAATATACTTTCTTAGTGATTCTCTCGTTACCCATTAGCTCCATATGTCCATACCACCTAAATAACTTCTTCATCCTAATTTTAATAAAAATCAGTAAAGAAGTACATTTACAACTGACTTCTACAATTGTAAATCAATACACAATAATGCAATGCACAAAATGACACTGAATTATTTCTCTGTAAAATGATTTAAAAAAATCCATTGCATTGGAAGTATGAAGTTTTTTTACGCTGTTTGTTTTGGCCGAGTCCTCGCAGAAGAAGGCCTTGCGGAGCCTTAGGACTCCGCGTATCACACTTTGAGAACCTCTGTTCTCAAGTATAAGTGAAGGGGTGAAAGCTGAAGGGTTGCATGTGACAAATGGGCTGAGTGTGCAATAATATATATGGTCTTACTGATCATTATCCTTGAGACAACGATGATTAATAGGAAAAACTGAATGATAAAAGTTTCAAGGAACTTTGCACGGACTACGACTTATATTTGAATGAAAATATGGGTCTTTCTCGAAAACACCAAATCGTCAGTTGGTATTCCATATGGAAGTTAACACTTCAACTACGCAGCGAGGATGATTTTTACCATTTTTATGTTCTGTTATTAAAATTTTGTTTAAAACAGTCAGACTTCGAAACTTTCTCTCCGACAATACAGGACGATAACTTTATATTTTAAATGCCACAAAAAGTACTTAATTTAAAAATATATCTACCCTACGTAGTTCGGACGTTAACTTCCAAAGAAGTGATTGCCTTGTCTTCATGCTTAGTCAATCTAAGGAGTGCCCTATGAACCTTTTGGTACGTATGTGGAACAAAGATAGGGAAAAATGCAGTACATACCTTTCTTTAGATGTTTTTTTTTCATATGTATTTTTGTTTTTAATTAAATAGAAGTTTTTAATTTGTTAGTTGTGATTTTAACCACTTTTATTTTTTCAACTGGTTTTTACAAGCACCTCGTCATTTTTGGGGATTAATATGTACCATTGTTAGAACTAAATGTACCATAATATTTTTTGCTTCTTTAAATGTAGCTTTTAAAAATATCTTTGTTATTATTATCTCACGTAATCTATATTTTAATGAGATCAAAGTGCTCGACTTTATTGTCATCATTTCTCAAATGTCTTCAGTTTTCATGAATGTTCCTGAAATATATATTTTTTTAATATAACCCAAATCCTAAAAAATGCTTACAATTGCGAAATCGTAAAGCGTCAAGGATCCTGTTTTATAAATGTTATTATTACAGAATAACGTTTATTCTCCTCTTACCTCGTTGTAACGTCTTCGCGCTCCGACGGGATCTCGAGTTACGTCACAATGGTCTATCTCGCCCGATACAAAGGGAATATCTCGTTCGGCATAATGGTCTATCTCCCATCTCGTTTGTTAATAAAGCTCGCATCTCGTCGTTTGGGGTTTACGGGATTACCCGAACTTGCAACAATGGCGCTCCTCAGCACACACAATACGCGCCTGTTCGCGGAGTGAACGTACACAAATACCGTTTGAACGCGAAAATTCTCTATTGTGAATTATATATTTCTATGGGATATTACGATTGACGTTGTGTACAGTGCTGTATTGAAGCATTGTTTACATGGGTTCATTATAACTATTATTGAAATTCAACAAGGTATATATATATATATATATATATATATATATATATATATATATATATATATATATATATGTATATATATATATATATATATATATATATATATATATATATATATATATATATATATATATATATATATATATATATATATATATATATATATATATATATATATATATATATATATTTATATATATATATATATATATTTATACTCTACTGTATCGGGTCAGCGGTCAAGTTCTCGTTTATTAAGTACTTCGTGAATCGCAAATACAAATCCAACATTGCCCATACACAAGCATATTTTCTTAAGTATATATGTGTACATTATGTATTTAATGTACCTACGAATCTCTTGTTTGAATCAATCCTTCAAATAATCATGTCAGTCGTAAGCGGCGCTTCGTGATGCGTTTTTTGTATCCATTTGGACCCTTGCATTCTGACACGAATATTGTAATGAATCTCCAACACCAAGGTTTGGCATGACATCATTTTGTATACGTAATATGTAATGATATGCAGGAATCCTTTAAGAGTCGTGATCTCCAACAGGATCTAAAACACGAGATCACATTGATCTTGCTTTTGAACTATTCATGACTACATTTTTTAAATTACTTGATTTTAGCACTCAGTATGTCAAAATCGTGTGCTGAAACTAATATGTATTTATTTTTGTTTTATTACAACCTTCATTAAAACAATCATACGGTCATTAATGTATAATTAAAAGATCATTACGGTGTCATCCTTTCCATATTTTCTTTTCATCGTTTAAGTTTATAAGCGCGACCTTTACTTGGGTATATTTAAAAACCTCGATAAATTAATTGAGGTAAAGTTCACGTGAAAGGAAAGAGATTTTGAAGGGTATGTATATGTTGTGTATAAAAATTCATATGTAAAAGTTTACTTTGGTATAACGGAAAGGCATTGCGAAAAACGTTGTTCGTATATGTGAAATGAGGAACTAAATACATTAGCACCTTGTTATACTAACGACTTTTGTACTTTTTTCTAAATACGGCCTTTAAAATTTTTAAATTTTCACCGGGTTCCAAGCAACAAGACGTTCTTCGTGAAAAACGTAAATTTTGATAGTTTTTTTTTGGTAATTACAACGTTTATCTTTTGAATTGGTGTTAACATTGTAGGAATTCGCTATTATCATTAAACATTTTGAAGTGCTATTATTAATATTTATGATTTATTACTCAAAACACTAGGCATGTAACAAAAACAAATTTTGTCATGATTGTATGTACATATTTCATACAACAACTATGTATCAACTCTATTTTACAAAGGTTTTTTACACTTTATTTTATTTGACCAGCGACTGAATTTTTTCTTCACCTACATCATCAGACTGATTGATGGCTAGACGAAATTCCAAGTTATATACACGTTAAGACAAGGGTTAAAAATAACGATTTTTTTTTAAATTATCACAAAATGCATTAAAATAAAATTATTTTAACTATTATAATATATGTACAATGTATTATAAAAAATAATAACATGCGCGTTATGGTTAGGGTTTTAGGTAAAATAAAGAATTTGTTTTATTATTTAAAATGCAGTTCCATCAAGAAATGTCGGTACGAAACTAAAATCTATGTATTCGTTTACAGAGCTTTTTATCTAAAATAAGTACCCATATTTTTTTTGTTTGTAATTTTTATCTAATAATAATAATGGTGCTTATTACAATTATTTAATTTATTTACGACCCGAATAACGCAGCATTAAAAAATGATTTCATTAATTTGATTTTATTAAAGATACAAGTATAATAAAATTCAATTAAATTACCAGGAGCGCACGAAAACTGAGCAGTAGGTAGATAGAGGCATAAAATATGCAACAAAAACTTTTCCATCGTTTTTCTCAATAATCTCAATGGAATAATTCCTGCAGGCGAGCCACCCCACCGGGAGCGCACAGGTACGAGGAGGTGGGTTCGCCCCTACTGAATAAGTTACGGTGCAAATCGACAAACCCTGTTCGCACAGTGAATATTTTTAACATCGCAAGCTCTCACTTGATTTCTCACGAGTAAACTGAATTGTATATATCTTTCATTAGTCGAAAACAAATGCTGCCGCAACCATTTATTCGGTGTGACTTCGAAACGTAATTATTGGAAATCTTTGTGAGAAAATATTATAAAAATTTTCATGGAATTCATCATGTTTATAAAACGTATTCTTTTTCAATCAAAATATTTGTTTTTAAAAAAATAATTATATTGTTCATTTCAGTCGTCCTTAATTCATCTTAATAATATATTTTTGGGATCCTATTATATATTTTACATTATCTTTTACTGAAAATATTCCGATGGGATCCAAGGATAGTGGGATCATGGATCATGGAATCATGGGATGCAGAAAAAATTGGGATTTTTTTTTTTTGGGATCATGGATTATGGAATCATGGGATGTAGAAAAAATTTTGAACTTTATTTTTTAAACGTGTCTATAAGACACGTTCTTAAGTTCTTAAAAGACACGTTTGAAAAATCAGTTATTCTAACTTACTAACCATCACGCCGCTTCCCCGCAGAGATTGGCAGAGAGAATAGAACGCCACATAACTCTGTCTTTAGTAACAATCTTCGCCTCGTCCATATTCATGTATCTTCTCATACGTACCCGCCAATTATTCCGATTGCTGACCTAATCCTTTGTGTTTAGAATACTCGTTAATGTCAAGTTTAAATTATGACGTTTAAAATATATTTTACACCATTTTATTTCTACTTTATTTTCATCAATGGATTTGTGTTTAATTAAAATAAATTGTGCTTGTGTTGTTATTTGTGTTGGTGTTTAATTTGTAACTCTATTTTAGTTTATTTATTAAAATCGAACACTGATTTTTAGACTGTGCGTGATTGTATTTTATTGTTACGAATTATATTTTAATGTGTTTTTAACATTTTTTTCTATACTAAGTAGACTTCGAAAATCAGTTTTTTTATTTTTAAATTTAATGGTTAGCTCTTGTTTCTTTATATTTGTTAGTTACACCTAAAACTATTATAATAATTTTTAGATTTTCTTCATAGTTTTTTCATACATGTCTTGATTTGATGCTTTACTCCAATGTTTGTAATATATTATTAACCTTTTATGGATTAGCAGACGTATTTGTAACTTGGACGAGTCTTCACTCATTCTGCCACTTTCTTATTGTGTTTCTGACTGCAAGACTGATGTCATTCTCTCGCCGTACAATAAATATCAGCGGAATAAAAATGATCGCGATTAATATTCATTGTGAACCTGCCCCTAGCTGAAATGAATTACACCGCCCGTAGGTACAATACTTTAATTGGGTTTATGAATCACACATCACTCTTTTCTTCCGTTTCGTTTCGTTCACCTAGTATTATTGTTCGTGAATCATAAAACCGGTAAATATATACACGTTCCCAGTGGAGGTATTTCACGAAAAACCTTTGTTTTCCCTTGACGTGGTGACATTTTTACGAGATGCTCGCGATACATTGTCCCTGTATTTACCAACCGGTGATTTTTTCCGAAATTTATTTTTACCTTTTTATCCATTTCTAACGATGGTTTACGCATTCCGCATTACCAGGGGATTAATAAACTCTGTTTTCAAATATTCATTCCACAGCCTTGTGCTATTTCAAATATGTCCTTTTTCCGGTTTTTAAAAAAAAAAATATTTATTAATTTGTGATTGATTCACCGAACTCTCTAAAGCAAAAAATATCCTTTTGTCCGCATTGAAGTAAAAAAGTACTAGTTAATTAAGAAACGCAGTAATTATTTTTTTAACGTTAATGATCGATTGATGGATATCTAGGTACTACATCTTATATAATAACTGTTGATCACAAGTATTTTTCTATAATCTTTATTTTAATGGGATATTTTTCAAAACACTTTAATTAGAATAATCTTATACATATTTTAATACTTTAAAATTAAATTGAAACATCTTTAGTGCATGCATTCATTTTATTAATAATTCCTTGTTATTGTTCAAAAACCATTTTTTGGGTGTATTAATGTAAACACTAGTTTCGAGAACTAAAAATGTTCATACTGTTTAGATGTTGAACAAAGTTTATATGTTTACTTGTTGATGAGAACACCTGTAGTCCTCGAAATTAGTCGTATTTACATTAATAAACTCAAAAAATGGTTTTATAATATACAAATGAGTGTTTTTTGACATTTCAACATATATGAAAAAGAACATGAGTTCACAAGAGCCATATATGTTGGATTAATAAAGTTTTTGTTTACTATGTATGCAAGATCCGATTATTTTTACATACTAAGAAACGCTTGATTTTTTTTTATTCAGCTTACAATTTAACCATTTATTTTATTCTCAATATTTTGAGTGTGTTCAAAGAATTTTTCACAAATCTAGGTTTTCTCCATTTAAGAGAATACCCAGATTTGTAAACAATTCTTTGGACATTATCAAAATATTTTGAATTTTATGTTATATTTATATATATATATATATATATATATATATATATATATATATATATATATATATATATATATATATATATATATATATATATATATATATATATATATATGTATATATATATATATATATATATATATATATATAAATATATATATATATATATATATATATATATATATATATATATATATAAATATGTATATATATATATATATATATATATATATATATATATATATATATATAATTAAATATATACATATTAACATTTTTTTATTATTATTCGTTTGGCAGTCACCTAGTGAAAGGATGTTTCTGCCAGTGTCAAGTATTATTTTTTTTTAAAACAAAAAAAATATATTTAAATCACTATGTTATTTCATAATTTATATGTCGAATATAAAACTGTATATATTTATATAAAATATGATTAAAGCAAAGATCATAGATTGGCATTCCAAACTAAAAACACAGTAAGAGACATTTTTTTTGCATTTTTGGACTAAGTAGATTCTACTTAGTCCAAAAATGAAGAAAAAAACGTACTTTAAAAAATGTCCGTTACTGTGTTTTTAGTTTGGGCAGCCGAGATGCATATAACATGTTGAAAAAGGAAGAATAAAAATAATGTTTTCCATCCGACAAATGACCAAGTCAGATCTTTGCATGAAACAAGGCTGCCTCGAGTTATCTGAGCGAGGATCGAGCACGCAATCCTTGAGGCTTGAAGCACGCTCACAAATTTACACAACTCGCCTATCAGTTTAGCGAGCCGTAATTAATTTCCTATTTCTACAGGCACTCGATCGTACGGCTGTAGCTTCCTCGCAACGGTCATACTCGTCATCAATTATCCTCCACAGCGGCCTTGGAAGGTCACGCCTCTTCCTATTGTGTCACATTTACTTGTGTATTAATAATACACCAACACTTTATCTGTGTACCGCTAGTTTCAAAATTTTCTTGCACACACTCTGACTATCTTATTAAAAGCTTTATCATCTCTTTTTATTACTTTTCATTTTATTTGCTCTTCGTTTTCTTCATTTACCATGTCAAGTATCCTGAATTTTGACTATCATCATATATCATCATGTATGACTCCTTGTTTTTATTATTATTTTCATTTTATTTGTTCTTGTTTTACTTCATATGCTATGTCAAGTGCCCTTAACGTTGACTACCTTCATACATGTGAGTATGTGTCCTTATCTGATCCCCGTTCAATCTCATATATTCGGAACCAGGATATCTACCTTTTGCTCACACCTCGTTGATCTTCCATTTTGCCTTTTATGATTAGGTACAATATCTCGTTATTTTTTGACATCTCATCAAAGTTGAAGAAGAATATGGAAGTCTGGGCATTTACGGGGCTGACGACCATCATAGGCTGGTTTAAGTAATAACTTTACATACATGTAACATTCACCAATTCTACCCATTGACAACCACACTACTCAAATTCTTGGATATTCTGTATATATGAACCAATTTTGCAACATTATTCTTGGATCACTAGAACTTCAGTAGATGTCAAAAAATTATATGAAAATAACTCCTGTAGTTGGAGATAATCCAGATTTTGTGAACAAGTATTTGGAGACACTAAAAATGTTGCAATATCTCTTATTTCTCTCCTCTAAGCACATCCCTCAGATAGGACCCTTTCCAGACTTTGATATCAACTGTATTTTTACTATTGATTTTTGAAGCACATTTACGTTCTCGGCCATATCAACCCCTCCCCCTCTGGGAATCGAACCCGGGACCTCCAATACGGTAGCTGAGTGTGCTGACCATTACACTACGGAGGCGGACAAAAACCTTCTAAATTAACCGAATTTGTATGTTATGAGTTTGCATTGTTCATAAATTTTACATACTTCTTCATTTCGATGCATTTTCCTTATGATTTTAAGTGATTCACAATTAAATACATTGTTCGTATTGCAAAGACCACCGACTGTTCGCAAGTAATGTACATATTTATTACTATTCATTCAAGGCCCGCCAATTTCTTATCACACCGCTGATGTGAACTAAATCCTCGGCAGCTCGGTGGGCCTAATTGATGGCAGCTCCGTAACTTTACCGTTCTCACAAATTGGATTGTAATGGATTAGAGCGCTGGGATTGGTAAATCTAGGTTTATTTTTTGGCTAATTGTTACAGGCTTCCGTTGCACTGATTTTATCAATATCTTGTACACATACCACTTTACAATTAAGGAATCCACGTTTTGTGTAAAAACTAGTGATTTAATTCAATGTTATCTGAAATCTATAGATAAATATAGCGACTTGCTTGCTTATTTTGCATTTTCTCATTTTTAAATGAAGATTGCTTGAGATAATTTAATGATAATACAAAACTCAATAACGCAGACGCTCTGGAAATAATATTATTTATCATATTTGTTTTATGTAATAAATACCACCGCATTACATTATTCTATCATATCTCAACATAGATGAAGAAGAATATGGAAGTCTGGGTATTTACAGAGCTTACGACCGTTATAAGCTGGCTTAAGTGATTACATTTACACGAGTGTAACATACGCCAATTCTACTCATGATTGACAGAAACATTATTCGAATTCTTAAAATTTCTAGTGCCAAAAAAATAATGTAAGAAAAAACTCCTAATTGGAGATAATCCAATTTTTTTAACGAGTATTTGGACACACTCAAAATGTTGTAAATATCGTTTTAAATATTTTTTCTTCTTACCTTTATTTGCGACCATCGAATGTAAGGGTTCTCGTTAACTTAATCACTTATTAAAGGAATCCCTGTCAATCAGTTCTACTAACACTTTTGTATGATTCTCGGATCTGGAAGCGGAATTTTTCAAATATTTAAAATATTATCAATTGTGTAAGACCTCTTTACAGCTATAATAATAAATGTAAACACGACTAGTTTCGAGTACCAGGTATTAAAATTGTCGAAACTAGTTGTGTCAACGTTATTAAACTCAACAATCATCATTAACGAAGGTTATTTTTGACAAAATATTCAAATCATGTTATTCTATAAAGGTGCATAATTAAATTTTTTTAAATATTATTAGCTCAGGGTAAATGGAATTATTGTAATGTAAAAAAGGAAATTGTGGAAAATTAAAATCTCGGCACTCGGAGTTGCAAAACGGTGATCGTACAACTTTGAATAAAAATATATTGTTTTAAAGTGTATGAGTTCCCCTTGAGGTTATAAATTTTAAACTTATATTTTCTAACAATTACGATGTGTCAATCATAATAATTAATTGATAAAAAATGGAATAAACTTAAAATTCGGGTCGTCTAAGTAAAACCACCTTTTTGAACTTTAAGCTCTAATCCTCTTAATACCACCTTTCGTCATTTCACAGGCATCAGGAAGCCCTTGTTCTTAGGATTATTGAATCGATTCAACCAAAATAATCTAATTATTGGCAAAACGTTTTTGATGGAGCAATCGCTTTTTACACGGTTCTAATTAATTTGGCACAACGGATATCCACGATGGCATTTTCCAAATCACCTTCTCCAGATATGTCACTTAGCCACTAAAGCTAATCAATTAGACCTCTCTTACCGATGATTTATTATACCCGCACAGTTCTTGCCTAGTTTTATTTCCCAGGAGCTGACGTCACCCGTGTCACAATAGTAATTAATCCTACATGCGTGGTCCTTCAAACCGGATTTCCTCACGCTAAATCATACGATTCATAAATTCTTTTCTGAACGTACAAAAAAAAAACATTTCCTTTTTTAATCAATTCATACAAATATTTTAAAATTGTGATACGTCAAATGTGTATTTTCTCCCTTAAACTTGTAAGCGTATTTTAATTTAATTTTTTCAAACTAAAGACCATGTTTTCCGTGGTGTAAGTTGGATAGACGCGCGACTTTGAAACTGATGTTGTGGATTCGATTTCCGCCACTTGTGAAATGAATTCAATAAATATTTATTTTCATTTGGTCTGGATGTTTTGCGATGTATTTTTGACTTCAATCTTCAATATCCTTACTATCCTACTTGCAGGTAAGCCTCTGAAATACAAGCTTTGCAGTATATTCCTTGAAAAATAAATTTGAAATAAATACTCGAGGCTTTTTTCATGAATTAATTAGGAATGATTTTCAGCAATATGGTTATGTATAATTTTTTTATGATTAATTGATTTTTTGTGTTAATTTTTTTTAATATTTATATTTTGCTTGGTTAATCCAACAATTTTTACAAGCTAGAACAGTATTTAACTTGTAAATTGCTAGGAAGCAATTCATTGTAATCAACATAAATTAAATACCATTTTTTTATCAAAGGTTTGATGTATTTTAGGTATAAGATGATCTAATTGAAAAAAAAACTTTTTCTTTACATATTATGCTTACAACAATAGATGGAGTTGTAAAAAGAATGAAAAGATAAAGAAATTAGGGTTTTATGCAAGATATTAATAGAGGGTATAATATTTCAGACGTCTTTAAGAAGAAAAAATATAACTATAAACGAAACTGCATTATTACACGAGAATTTATTAGCCCCATGGTCAGTTTCTACATGATAATATTTGTTTTAAACATTTAGTAATACGAGTATATACTTGTATTTCCATAAAATCTCCGCTAGAAACTAGACTAGGGTGTACTAACAAAAGGTGAGCTAGAAAAATATTTGTTTTCATGTTTTTTTTGTCAATATTTGTATTGCGCTATCGTCGTTCTGAACAAGCAGTGTTGTCAGAAAAAAATAATAATCTACTTTAAAATAAATAAAGTAGACTAGACAACATGACATACTAAAGGGATTTACTTATCACCCTATATCATAATACTTTTATCTCAGCAAACAATAAATACTGCATTGGGAACATAATTTTAATAAAAATAAAAGTATAATTAGAAAAAAGAATCTGTCGAGGTTTCTATTAAATACATATCCGTGGCCAACGATGCATTATGCATTGGATCGCATTGACACGGCGTTATATTGATCGTTACTTTCATAAAGGTAATGTGATGTGTATCGATAACTATAAATATTGTATAATTATACTTTTGTTGTATTTTGAACCAAGTGATGGAATTCGATTAAAATGTTTGTTTGTAACATTTTGAGTGTGTCCAAATACTTTTTCACAAATCTAGATTATCTCCAATTATAGGAGTCATTTTTCATATTATATTTTGATATCTCATCAAATGCCCAGACTTCCACATTCTTCTTCATCATTGATGAGATGTCAAAAAAATATATAAATAAAAAATAAAAAAAATTATATGATAAAATGTGTTTCTTTGTACATCAGTTGTGTATTGTAACTATTTATGAGAATTTTTAAACAGTTCAAGGGGCATCGATTGAAATTCAGATTTCTCAACCAATTATTATACATCAAAAAATATGTACCGCAACTATCTGTTGAAAATCCCACAAAGCTGTTGAGAATACTAGTAATTAAAATAAATGAACATTATGATCTAATTTGTTATCTATTTTTCTTGCCAACCCTGCCAGTCTTTGTAATAAATATAGGGTTCGATATTTCAGACATTCGCTAACAACGATTCAAATGTATTATCAGATTTCAAAAGGTCTAATTTATGCCTTTAAACTGAGTTTATTTCCTTTGATTACAAAAGTGAAAAACCCCCCTCTTCGTCAGGACAATCACTACACCAGCATGCAAACAATACTACATGCCACTGCCCTAGCACTTTGTTTTTTGGAAAGTACTTGCATTTATTTTGTTTCCTTACTTATTATGTACAACGTTTATTTATATATCAATTGGTGGTTTTTTTAGCTATGATTTTTATAATTTTTAATCTGTGTTGGGAACAGGAAGGATAAACTAGTGTGAGCATTTGAAATTTGTCAGCATTTGCTCATTGCTGGGAGGAAACCACGTCGCACTCCTCAGGAGAAGCCGGACTTGACTGACGTCAACAGGCCTTCCGTTCCACTAGAAGTGCCATAGAATTATACACACATTAAAAACTACACAAAATGTTAATAACTAAAAATAATGTGTATTTGGTCGATCCGTATGGCAATATGCACTAAAGATTGCAGAATGACATGCGCATAAGGCTGAGGATTGACATGCACTAAGGGTGTTGGTCAAAATAGGTCGTGATTATGGTGCTGATGTAGTGATTGTCCTGACGAAGAGACGGGTACGTCTCGAAAGTGGTAGACAAACATCTCAGTGAGTGGTTATATAGCTTACATTTAACATAAATTACATTTTTGTAAAAAAGTAAAAATGACTTATTACAAAGTAAATGTTAATAAATTTAATGATTAACGTTATTATCATATATGTATAATAGTAAAAATAATGTTTATTTAAAAATTAGTTTTATCGT